>NC_139742.1:12206722-12221722 GCF_964211835.1 Anser anser | reverse complement strand
TATGAGGTGTTCATCTTAATAAATAGTTTGTCTTTATGCTTTTCTTGAAAAACCTTCTCTACATATAATTTTAAACACGGATATCAAAACTAAAACCATCTATCTCCCATCTGTAACTAAATGATTCTGGGAGACAATTTTTTTGTAGCTCAATAAAGTGCCTTGGCAGCAAGATTTCCAGTCAGCTGCTCAATCTGGGGGGAGGATGACCCAAAATACTCACTAATTAAGTGTTTGAGGGAGAAAATGCTCTGCCATGAATCTGCCCCTAGCATTTCCAAGACACTGACAGTACAAGAAAGAAATACCCTGGATCATTGTTAGGAGAGGCTACACGGAAAGCCCAGCTCAGCCAGAAAAAGGACAAAGCCTCTTCGTCAAACATGAACTCAAAGCTCCAGGAGTCTGGAAAGCCATCCGTTAACTCTTCCCACCCCCACCCCATTTCCCAGCTCTTTGCACCTCCGGGGCCTTTGTGGCCAGGCAGGTAGCGAAGGCACGGTGCCAGGCAAGGCGGTGTCTAAGGGACTCCCAGTCAGAGCTGGAATGCGTACACTTAGAGATTTTTCATAAAAGCCCTGCGCAAGGTGTAGCTCAGCCACTCGCTTGGATGCCATTGCTTATCCCAGGCGATGCTACTCCTGCCAGTATTTTAAATGACTGCTCAATTTACCCCTGATTTCTGGATTACATCCTCTGACTTTTGCTGCCAAGCACTAGTGCAGCATGCACTGTGCTATTTTACAGTGCGTGCTCAGAGCTTTTCTGCTAGACAGCCTCCAAAATATATACATTTTTTGGTACAAAGGAAGACAACTTCAGCCCAGTTCAACCTAGTAAATATCAACTAATCCTGCAGTCCTGCCATACGGCCTTTGGAAATGCCTTTGAAAATCAAAGAATAGGATAGCCATAGTATTCACATTTTCTAGCTGTGACAGCAGATCTATCAGGAACTCAAGCAACCAACCGATTGGAAGCACTCCCTCTCTCGCATGCGTGCTCCTCTCATATTAGATGATACACTGCCCAGTTTTCTGGCTTCCCCATCATCTGGAGCATTTATACAACTTTTGCCACACTGAAGCTCCCACCACAGCCCCTAATCTGCACCTCCTGCAGCTAATGCCAGGGCTCTGTGGTTAATGCTGCCCTTGCTCCTAGGTCGGTAAATGTCACTCTTCAGAGCCCAGGATGGTACAGAGCGCGACAGAGGAGGCAACGCAGCCACTCCCATCACTCACACAGCCTTCCTAACGGATTCAAGAAACAACTAATTCACACTCATATCAAGTGTTAAAGAGACAAACCTATATTCATGCCACAGGCTGACTGCTGCTGCTACATTTTTGGACCATCTGCCTGCCTTTTATTTCATTCTATAATATATACACTAAATCTTATCAAACAACCAATTAAAAAATGAAATCATATCTATTAGCACTAGAAGCAATCAATTATGGATTCTCAAGTGTTTCATCCCATGATCTTCAGCTTCTTCAGCCTTGTAATGCTCTAGCTTTTTATCTGCAAACTCTCCAGGACCACTAACCCTTCCTCTGCCAGGCACAGCTATCTGTCCCCTGGCTGGACACAAAATATCTCTTCAGCAAGTCTACTGTGCTCTCCACCATGGTGTTTTTCCCGGTTACACTTTGTCAGTGGAGCTGAAGGACTTTGGGGATCTCCAACTTGGCATCAACGGTGTTGGCCCTCCCAACTCTGCAGCGAGCTGCCTTAGCTCTTGTGGAAGGATTTTCCAAACACCATTTACTGGAGGAATTTCAATAAGTTATCTTGTGCCAAGAAGACAGAAACCAGCAACAAGACACAGGGCTGTGCACCAGGCTGCCCAGGTACTCTACAGCTGTTCGGCTGGCTCCAGGCATCCACGAGAGCCGCAGCGATACCTGCGGGCTGGGAGAGATGCCCAGCAGCCACTGCAGCTGCCCCTGTATCTGCTGGGGCTGCACTCACTCGCAGGATCTGGCAGTGACAAAGGAGCAATGTGAGAGAGTGAGTTTGGCACTGATGTCCCCAGAGGAGACCCCGCTGTGCCGCACCAAGGAGGGCAGCTCAGATACCGTGCCCTGCCCGCGCAGCAGGCTCACTGGAGCAACATCTGCTTCCTTCTCACTGTGAGCATTATCCAAGAAAACCAGAAGTCCTGCTTGTCACCGCAGTCAGTGGTAAGTGGACTGGGAAAAACTGCCCCAGCCTCCTCCTCTTACCTGCACCTGGCACACGCGCTTCCCACCCATCAGGGGCGCGGGACATGCTGCAAGCTGCGGAGCAAGCAAGGCACACACACGACTCCACCAGCTTCTTTCACGGCATGGGATGGCTTTGTGCCTGGGTTTGTACTTCTGATGGCACTTCCAAAGTTAATTAAGTAAGATCAGATTTTGGGGATCTGGGTGGCCTGTCTCACAGGAGGTTTCATTTGGAAGTCTTCAATAGAAGTGCCTGAATTTTTCATGGATTCAATGGAGACCTATAAAGTAAATCTCAACTCAGGTCTTAATTATAAAGCTAAAGGTTGCATTGCTAATAATGCCAATACTGAAGCCTGCAATCATTAATAGTTAACACATTCGCCGCAGGCATTGTTCCTCTAAAGGACCTGAAATATTGATAAGCAGAGCTCGCAGAGCTGGGAGGAGATGGCATGCCAGCCCCGCAACAGGACAGCTGGAGAACACGGACACTGCTGGTGAACTTTTCTGCTACCCAAATGCAAACTTCCCCTCACAGTGCAAATGTACGAGCCAGATCTGCTGTGGGATTATTTTGGCTTCCTATCAAACATACAGGCCACAAGAAATGAATAATATTATTTTGTTTTTTAAGCTGGTGAAGGAAACAGTGAAAGAACACTTGATGTAGCAGTGTCATCAGCCTGAACACCACTGTGAGGAGCCACTCTGGAGCTGTACATGTATTTTGGCCTACACACAAACAGCCTCAGACAAAGAAAGCATGCCCTTCTCATTAAGGGGATACTATTTTTCTTGCATTAACTTTACAGTAACATCTGTTATATATGATAAAATGAAGTCAGTCTTCATCATTCATCTTTGCTACAAAGAAACCACTCACATCACTTCAGTAATATTGAGAGGCTGCATTCCTGCCTGGCTTGGAGAAATGACTTCAACTAATCAAAGAAATTCTGATCTATAGAGATAGATTATATGTTTGTCAATAAACTGGCTTTCCCCAAAATAATGTTAAGTTGTAACGAATCTGTAACAGATGATAAGGCTCAGCTAGGAGTAGCTCTGACTGTACAGAGAAGTCTGACGTAGAATAGGATGCTAACGTTACCTCCTTCTTATTCCTACTTTCCTCATTGCACACACACTCGCTTACCCCGGAACAACCCCAGCTGCCCACAGTCACGCTGCATTCCCTGCAGAGCTCAGCCATGCCCCCTTTCCCTGCTGAAATTCACATCCACTCCTGGTCAGTAACGTAAAGTCAAAGGGACTAGGAAGGAGCATGGGGCAGGGACCTTCTGTATATCACAGCTCCCTGTCGAAGCCCACGCTGAGCCAGGCAGAGGGCAGCTTTGCCAAGGTAGAGGTGGAGGAAGGAGGCTGCACTCCCACCTGCTGCCTACCTGCGATACTGTGATGCTGCATTTCTTTGCCAGCTCTTCTTTGGCTTCTTCACTGGGGTAAGGGTTACTGAGGTGGGAGTAAAAATACTCATTCAAGATTTCTGTGGCTTGTTTACTGAAGTTGCGCCTTTTCCGCCTGAAAAGAGACAAGAAAACCACAGCTGTTCCAGACGTGCACAGTTCCGGCTGGGCCGCGGGGTGGGAGCAGCCCCCATTGCCCACCCGCAGCATGCGGCCACCTCGGCACCTGCCTGGCCCCGCGGGCTCCATGCCAAGGGCTGCAGCACCCGTCTGTGGGGTCCGGCCGTGGCAGGGCCCAGGCGCGGCCTCCAACCTCACCCAGCTTCCACAGAGGCCTTCACCCCGGCGGTGCGCAGATGCCACCCGCCTGCAGCGGGCTGGCACCAGCAGCAGCAGGAGTCAGGGAAGAGATGAGCGGAGGGAGGGCATGGAGCCACCAGCGCCCACACGGACCCAGCCTCAGCCTCCCAGGGCACATCGCCCTCTGCGCTGCTAAACCTCCCTTTGCTGATAACAGCGTGACCGAGCTCTTCCCCTTCGCTGGCAGGTCACCCAGGGCTCCTGCAAAGGGCTGTTGGGGTGAGCACAGGGGGACCCCCTTCATGCCACGTCCTTATCTAGCGCTCATCGAGCTAATTGGCTTCCTGTGGCAGCAGCTGCCAGGCCTCGGCAAGGCCAGGCCCAGCCAGGCTTGCTCCTGCCGAGGGCCACGCGCAGGACACGGCACCGAGGGCCGCTGAGGCGCTGCGAGGCGCAGCCTGCCTGCCCCAAGGATGCCACAGCGCCGCAGGCACGCCTCGTGCCACCTCCCCTCCACACGGGCCGCAGCCGCAGCACCTGCACAGCCACAGCTGCCTTCCTCCCCGCTGACATCGGCTGCTCGCCTCCCTGAGCGCATCCTCACGAAGGCACCGGTTAAACATTTCCTTCAGAGCTCCCTTCCCCTCCGGGCTGGTTGCAATCAAACTGCCGGCGCCTCGGGCCAGCAGGCAGCCGAGCGGCAATCCCCAGCGCTCTCTTCCAGGAGTATCACGATGCTGCTAACGACGCTGTATCCTGGAGCAGGCAGACTCTCCCTAGAGCTCCGTTTATCTCATTACTGTGCTTCCGCTCATTTTGCCTTATTTACCTTCCTCCTTTTTAAAGAAATCACTTTAAAATGTGCATCTGCAAGCTTTACCTTTTGCAGTTACTGGAGCTCTCCATAGACGTTTCCTCCAACTGTTTGTAATTACCCTAATTTGCCACACCTGCCAGTGACCTCCTTGTTAATAAA
This sequence comes from Anser anser, assembly GCF_964211835.1. NCBI lineage: Eukaryota > Metazoa > Chordata > Aves > Anseriformes > Anatidae > Anser > Anser anser. The sequence goes on along the minus strand of NC_139742.1, from coordinate 12,216,803 downwards.
ATTATTTTGCTCTTGTTTAGCTCCTCGCAGCTTTCAGGTGTGAAGCGGGAGCTAGCTGCTACAGGCAGGCTCTGCGTGGCGCCTGAGGCTCCTTCGCCCTCTGCTTGGGCTCTCCCTGTGCTGCCGGGCCCGGCCAGCTGCCAGCGCCCTGGGAAAGGGATAGTGCTGGGGGCCGACATCCCACCTTGTCGGGGCTACTCAGCAAATTTGGCCGTGTCTGCAAACCTTTTCTTAATCCGTGCCTGCCCATCTCCTCACAGCCCAGAAAGAGCAGCGTGCTCCAGCTGCTGCGGACAGCAGTGCTGAGCTCCAGCATTTTGCAAGGGACACATGTGGTGGCTGTTGCTGGTTCACGAGGTGCTGCCTCCTCCTTTACCCTAGCCGAGCGACAGCTTGTTGGGAGAAGGGCCAGCAAATCTGGCTTTTGGAAAGCATTGTCGCCTTTCTTACCTCAGGCACAGGCAGCTGCTAACCCAGTCAGCCTCAGCCTGTGGCACGTCCCTTCCAGATAACTGGGCTCTTCGTTATGGGGCCAGTTATGGCCTTATGCTGTGAGACGTTGGTACCTGCAGCCATTTAAATAACTGCTGGGGTGACAAAACAGCTCTCTGCACAAACCCTATGCAACTCCTACATGAGCAGGGTAAACAAACAAGCACATGGTAAACAAACCTAATCTTTGCACTAAAATGTGTTCAAAAATGCTGATGTTTATGAAAGCTCTCTGAAGAGCAGCCTGCCCTGTGTGCAGGCACAGCTCCCAGGAGGGCCAGGCTTCCACTGGGCTGCTGTGTCCCAGCAAGGGCATGGGGTACTCGTCTCTGCCTTACCTGGCATCAAGGAACCTTGACCTTAAAATCATGACCGCTTCACAAGTACTTTGTTTGAGCTGCATCTGGATGGAGCTGAATTTTCGATGAATGATGCCCACCATCCTTTCAATCTCCTTGGGAGAAATGGGACGTGTCCGACTCTGTTCTCTGAGAAGATTCATCACATGTGTGGTAAATTCATTACATGCCTGCAAAGGAAGGAGAAGCTTAGAAACTGCTTTGTGTCATCGCAGAAGGACACAAGCTGGCATCTGACCCCACGGTGCCAACGGTAGTGGGGGATCCCCACGCTGCCCCATCCCTGCACGTGGCCACAGGAGCACATCGCACACATCCAGTATGTGAGCTCTACGTCTCCCTACAGCAGCCACGGCTGGCACAGCTCCTCCTCACCCTTACCCCTTCCCAGCCATGGAAGCAAATGGTGTCCGGCATCTGCAGGCAACCCACAGCAGGGAGCTGGGGTCCTGCTGGGTGCCTGTATGTGAATTCGGGCAGGAGAAGGATGTGAGAGGGGACCAGCGTGCGCTCAGCAGGTGAATGAGCACAAACTGCTGGCAATCAGCACTTGCAAGAGGTGGGCTGAACCCCGGACAAGCAGCACGTAGGAGTTTAACTCCTTGCAGCAGATTTGGGAAATGAAACCTGTCCGAGGTGCCTTGTGCAGTTCCCTTCTGCAGGTGGCATCGCAGCCAGGCCGTGCAGCAGCCTGGCCTTGCAGTGCTGCTGGGGCGGTGGGGAGGGCAGCATTCGGAGCCATCAACTACCAGGCCCAGAATATGCAGGCAAAAGGACACAATGATATAAACTTCTGCAGGCTGCATCAGCAGCAGGCTTTGCCTGCTCCGAGCCTCTGCATGACCAAGTGGCTGTCACGCTGGCATCCCGGCTTCCCCCCACGCCGGCTGCAAGCTGCCACAAACTATGCTGATTTATGTCTCCTTTATCTCTTTCAAAAACAAAACCCGGGCCTGCTGTCTGCTCGGGAGAGCGGCGGCGCAGCCGCAGGGCTCCCTCCCCGGCACGGTGCTGGAGCGCGGCCGGGGCAGGGACCTGCCTGGCCCAGCGGCAGGAGGGGGCTCGGCGCCGCGCTGGTGCAGCGGGCTCACGGGCACACAGCACCCGTCCCGCGAGCGCTCACCAGGCAGGGCTGAGCAGGGGCTGAGGGTCTCGGCAGGCACGCACGTTGGTTGCACGAGGAGCCAGCCCTGCTCACGCACTGCGGAGCTGGAATCGCTTCCAAACAAGGCCAGAGGATTTCGCTCTCGTGCATCTGACGGAACGGGCTACGAGCACGATGCTCGGCAGTCTCTAAATCACGCGGGGGAAGCAGTACCACTATCTCGTTCAGACCACATATGTTAAGTTTCTGTTTGATTCCAGCTCCCCTCTTTCTTCTAAAGCCAGGGTTGAAAATATCACTACGACTTGTCTTACAACTACGTTTTCAGTGGTTTTCCTGTGTTTCAACAGATTATGTGAGGGAAAGAGTTAAAAGTGAAAAGTTTATGCATCTAAAAACTCATAATTTCCTATAACATTTGCTGAACGTCTCACAACTTATTAAGTGAAGCCATCTATGAATGCAAATGCTGATTAGCAATTTGGCAATAGCCCAACATTCACAGAATTCACATAGCTTTTCTTTAAACCAGTAGTTCATACATGATTAATTAGAACATCTCATTTATGTAGTGTGCACTTTAGCTCATTACTCTAAGTAAAATTCGTTAAGTATTTACATTTAGATAATTAAAATCTGGGTACACCCTTAAGAAAGATGCATACACTTCAGGCAAAGTGATTTTTTTTTTTCTTTACACTACTGAAAGTAAATTACAGGGTAATTTACATCCTCGCCGCACCGTGTGGAGGCAGCGTTCGGCCGAGGCGCGGAGCAGGGTGCCCCACGCGTGCCACCGCAGGCGGCTGGCACCGGGCGCTGCAGGCACTGCGGGTGCGACGGGCTCCTCCCGGCAGCTGCCCACCTGGGACTGCCCACCACAGTCTGAGCGTCAGGGTAAGGAACTTGACCTGTCTAATCCTCGTTTGTCATTTGCATAGTTTTTCTCCTTTCTGTTTTGACTTTCCAGGCTCCCCAGATTGCCGCAGAGTGCCCACCCCTGCTGGCCGCCGGCCTCTCACCACGCAGCGAGACCTGTGCAGACCTGGGGAGTTCATTCCTAAAGTACTATTAAAACAGTAACTGTTATTTAAAAATAATTTCGGGTACTTCTGTTCTGTGAAAAATATTTCACCACAAATATGATACCAAAAATTGTATGTTTCAAAGCTAAAGTGAGTTTCTTAATTTCAAGAAGCAAAAATCTTTCCCTGAGTTTCCTTGGAATGCTTGATAATATTTAGTTTGCCTACATCTATTTAAAAGGCCTGCTTTTAATTTATTTTCCCCGGTATCTCCCATCTGTGGAGTTACTGCAGCCCAGCAGAGTGGAAGTAAGCTCAGAAGACACCAATGCTTTGTCTTGTTTTCTCTTGTTTATTTATAGCGTCCGAGCTACTTGATCCCTTTTTCAGTACTATTTTTCAGGCCTCTGCTTGGTGCCTGAGACGTTATTAATAATGTCAGGTTATAAGTGATGGCCTTGTTAACCTGCTCAGAAACCTTGTAGGAGCGGAGGATGCTTCTGCTCGCCTTAATGCTTAATCAAGACTCCTCAGACAAATGCAAGGAACAGAGAGGAAATGGCCCAAAACAGTCTCCAGCCGCACAGTGCCACAGTGCTCTGAGGGTTGCTGGTGTCCTCCGAAGGGCCACACTTCACCCCAGCTTGGGGTGAATCCAGAAGACATTTGTGAACTCAGAAAGCAGGTTCCCAGCTGCTCCGGGAGGCCTGGGACCCTTACAGTACTTTTGCCTACAGCAAAAAATGTATTTCAGTGTAATTATAGAAGATAGCTTTCAATATGTCATCTCTATTATAGTAGCTGTAAATTATGGAAAGAGCTGCCTGTGTACGACCATTTCTCCTGGCACACGGCGAGGGGAGAGTTGTGTGATGGCGTGACACACTTTCCATTTTCCTTTCTCTTTTTTTTTTCTCCGAGTGCATTCCCCTAACTGGCAACAAATGTCAGGATCAAACTCCGTCTGGAAAGCGTCTTCAGAAAGACGCTTCAGCGTCTGCTGCCGGCTGCGGCGGGGCGGGAGGCGCGCGGGCGAGCGAGGCGAGGGCAGGAGCTGCCCCTGCTCGGCAGCGGGGCTGCGCTGTGCGCCCCGACCCCGGCCCCTGCCCGCCTGCGGGAGGGCAGCCCCGCTCCGGGAGCTCGCAGCCGCTGGAGGCAGGGATGCAGAGTCCCGGCTGCCTCTCAGCTGCTGAGACAGGCGCTGTTTTGAGACAAACTGGTAGGAGACAGTTTGCTGCAAGGCTGGGGAAATTATCATATTTCTGTAGAGCAGACATTGCTGGGTGTCAGGATCAACAGGGGGAAGCGTACATGTTTCAGAACAACTCCACCTCTCTCTCTTTCTCCTCGCAGCATCTGAGCATCCTCCAAAGTTTCCTGTGGTGTGGACGGATGGCTGTGACATTTCAGCTGAAACCTTTGTAAATGGAGCTACAGGGCTAAAAATGCTAGTGGTTCCCCCACATCATCAAACTTGTTAGAGTCAAAGGACACTTGCCAGCAAACGGCTGTAAGCATCGACCTGCGTTTGCTTTGGCCCCAGTTCTATCTCCAGCTTGTGTCCCTGTGCTTTGAAAAGACATGCTCCTGCTGGACAGTGCTCATTAATCTGGTGGCCATCCCCAGGTAGGCACTACAGGCGGCACGCTGGGGCACCACTGCGCCAGGAGAGCTCAAGGGTCCTCACGGGATGTTTGGTGTCCTTGCGGGAGGAGTGGAGGTCACTCGAAGGAGAAAACATTTGCACAAAGGCGCTGCACCCCTTGAACAGCAGGGAGAAGGAGGCAGCTACAGAGCGGGCAGAGCCACCGGCGCAGGGAGCGCGCCGCCCGGGCCACGTCCCGCTGGTGCCTGCAGCAGGAGGCCGTGAGGACACCGCCCCGCGCCGCCCCCGCCACAGCACGGGCTGCTGCAGCACCGCTGCCTCTCAGAGACCAGGCCTTTGTTTCCAATAGCACAAAAACACACAGCCAAGCAGACAGGGACCTTTCAGAGGGTCTTCACCAGAAAAAAGCAGGAAACTGAAAATAAGGGCCCCACTGGCAAGGCAGCCCAGCCCTGCGCGGCAAAGCCGAGGGGAAGCGTGCCGCGGCACAGCGGGGAGCAAGCGCGGGCAGCGCGGTGCACGGTTCTCTGCCCTCGCGGCTTCAAGCGGTTTCATCACTGCCTCCACATCTCTTTTGTGGTTTTGGTCTGTTCAGACCGATGCTTTGCCATGATGGGCTGGGGGCAAGTGCAGGACTTCCCCGCGCTCAGCTTGGGAAACCACCAGCTGATGAGGTTTTGCTGAGCTGATTAGGCTCAGGGTTTGCGAGCTTTATTAGGACACCTCTCGAAGAGGAAAACAAAGACACTGCTTGAGGCTTGCAAGGGCCGGAGGTCTCACACCATTCTTCCCTCCCCCTGTGCTCTGATGTGGATGTTCACTGAGAAACCAGAGAGGGGGTGAGGAGAGGGTCCCCCCGCCCCTGCGGGTGACTGGCTGTGCCCACAGCAGCAGGCAGCACGCCTCGCGTCTCCCTGAGCCCCCCGAGCAGCGCACGTGACGGGTCGCTGAGACCCAGCGTCGAGCTTCTTACCACGGTGCTCTGCAGCGCACCCCCGATGCAGGCAGGGGCACTGAGGGCTGGCGCCAGCCCAGGAGGGTTTCACCAGGACCTCCCTGTCCCCTTCCCGCTGGGGCAGCTCCCAAAGCCCAGCCCGGGTGCAGCCCCCCCGGCGCAGCCCCACGCCTCTGCCTCCTCGTGCCCGCTCACCACAGGCACCCACGTGGCCCCAGCCCACGTGCGCTCACGGCGTGTCCCGAGCGGGCTCCCGAGTGGCGCTGAGTACCGGGAGCTCTCCGGTTCTGTCCCACCCAGGGCTGGCTCCAAAAGCAGGAGCACCAGCTCAGGTGTTCGTGTTGCTTTTATGCGGCTACAGACAACAGAAAACACTCAGGCATGCAAGACATGTGCCCTGCGCCCAGCGAACACCAGCGTGTGGCCCCAGGGACGCGGGTGGGTGCCCAGCCCCTGCAGGGAGTGCGGGGCGGCAGGGGCGCGGGGCGCGCTGACGGGGCCCTGGGCGGCGGGTTGGCGATAAGAAGTGCGAGAGCAGCGGCAGGTACACGTACAACTGAGAGGCTGATGTCTGACCTGTTCATATTTCTCCAGCTCTGTGTGATAGATTTGTCTGATCTGGGTCAATTTGGCTCTGTAATCTGAGTGTTCAATAGAGTTATCTGAAGACCCTCCAGAGGCTGCTGCGGCTGCAGCTGCTGCTGCCGATCCCCCACCTTTCTCCGGACCTGAGACTCCTTCTGCCAGAAGCATATTGTCTAGTCTCATTAGCTGGGGATCGGGAGGGTCTTCCTCCTGGGCTCCTCGGATGCTCAAACCTTGGGCAGAAAAGAGAGAACAAGAGAAAATACAGTCAGTATTTCTTGCATCTGCCAGGCTCTGCCCGCTCACACGAGGTGCCATGGCCCTGTGGCCCTGCAGCGTCGGACCTGCCCTGGCCATCCTCCACCCTGCCGTGCCCTGCGGCACCCAGGCAGCCCTGTCCTCCCAGGAAAGGCCATGAAACTCGGGCAGACAAACTCTGTGGGCTCCCAGCCATCCCACAGAACCCCATCGGTTCCCATAAAGAGCAAGAATGTCTTCCTCCAGCTTTTAAAGGACCCTGCAGAATTTTTAAACACTTCATTGTAAGTATTAAAAGAATATTCACGTGAGTACAGATGCGTGTGCCTTCCGGTTGTTTTCCAAGACATATCTAAATCTACACAAGGCTGGCATTATCCCTATACATTATATCACTTTGATGCAAGACCACGTGGTAAAAGTAAGTGCATTATTTATTTGGAAATAATTGATTTGCTTCTCATTTCCTTCCAAATGGATCCAAGCACTACATTATTCTGAGACTTGCACCATTGGATTCTTCCTACAAGGTCCAGGCATTGGCCTTAAGTGCTGGGACAAAAAGCTGCCGCTCGCCCCTGAGCTACAGCAGACTCCAGGCAAAGCTCCCACTGGTACCAGGCACGTGGATGCAACCGTCCCTACGTGTGCCAGGAGTCCCTGGCTCCACACAGGTGCCCTGTGCTGAAATCTCCTGTAGGGAAGGGGAAAGGGCTGAGACAGAATCAAGGCGATGGCTCAGAAAGGACTGCCACGGGGAGCAACGGCAAGGAGGCAGCAGCAGGCGCAGGACTGGCCCGGGCACTGGGCACACACACCACGGGACTGAGCTGCCCCTCTCCGTGCGGGAATTTAGTTGCGATCATGATGCTGGGGTATTCAGTGTGGTTAAAATTGCTGGTGCTCTTGCACTCGTTGTTGGGAACAATATTTTAAATCTAATTTCTGTTTTAAATCCAGAATTTCCAAAGTGATGCTCAGTCAGCAATCTCTTCTGCATCCTATAGATCAAGGCTGACAATTTGTAAGTTTAATCAGGGTATACGGGCACGGTGCCAAGCTGTTATCAACAATGCCGAAAACAAAGTTTAAAAATAATTACAGTCGTATAGAAATCACTAGAGCCGTGGCTTCTTGAATCAACATTTCCATTAAAGATGTAATGCAGCCATGTACATCCCAGCCCAATTAACCTCTTTACATCTGTGTAAGAGCAGGCACTGGCATGCTGGCTGCTGCGGGTCCCGGGGGTCTGCCGCTGCCCCCAGCACGCTCGCAGGGCACCTGTGCCCGTCTTTGCTGCTCGCAGCGGTGCAGGCTCCGAGCAGGCAGCGCCAGACGTGGCAGCAGCACCCGCAGCAGCCACACGCACAGCTGAGCACAGCGGTGCTGCTTTCTGTGCAGGACCAGCGGCCGCTCCCATACAGACTGCTCCATGATGTCCGAAATGCTCTGCACAATGTGCAGTGACCCCTGCCTGGCCAGCCTCCCTGACTCGAGAGAGCACAGCGTTAACTTTGCTCTAAAATACACATTTTAAACCCGTCACCTTCATTTAAAACTATAATTCCATATAATTTCATGGGAACAATAAAAATGTCTCATCGTCGCTTTAACTTATTTCAGTTGCCCGTTTAGAGGTTCACGGGGTTTGAAAATAGAGTGCATCGCCACAGCGCGCCCCTGGGTGCACGCACCGGGACAGCCCGGCCACGGCCACGGCCACGGCCACGGCCACGGCCACCCGTGCTGCTCCGTGCGTGCCTGCGGAGGGAGGGCGATGCCCAGCGCCGCGGCCCCGTGGTGGCCAGCCCGGGTCGGGAGCCCCTGGCCCCGGCTCCCATCAGGCAGGGCTGCACCAGCACCGCCCCGGCCCTTGCGCCCCGCGTTTCCCTGAGGCTTGCTGCGTTGCTCGTGCACAGCCAAGGCAAAAATCCAAGGCATTCCGGCTAGTGTGGGCTGGTATTTCTGCACCGTGTCAGTGAGGTATGCCTCCTGTTTATCTTACTGCTTTTCTGGTCTGGTCATATGTTTAACAACGTTCTGGTTTTAATCCACTCTAGCTCGCAGTCCCTTCTTGCGGATGATTCCTACTGTTATTTCTTTTTTTGCTTCTGGACTCTTTCTCAGCCTGTGCTTCCTGTGCTCTACTCCAGCTGGTTTTCTCCAGCTGCATTTCTGCTATGAAATTTATGCACCCTTCCAGTATCACAGCACCAGTCCCGCTCATCTCCCCCGATGCTGCGAGATGGCGGGCCAAAATCTGCAGTGCAGTAATTTGGTACAATTGCTGTGATTTCAGCATCATTTTCTCCTGAGTACAGGCCAAGGATTACAGGGCTTTGTCCAAAATGACACTATCCATCCAGACTTAAATTAATATTCAAAACCCCCAACCCTCCTTGTGTAAATTGACAAAGGACAGCGGATGTTCCCCAAGGTTGAAATGCAAAAGACGATGTCTGCAACGGAGACTAACGGAGTCAACGGCAGTGAGAGGCCCCAGAGCACAAGAGGAAGAAATCCAGCAGATAAAAACAATGACGAAGCCACAGAGGTGTCTTGCACGCAACCCTAGTGCGTATCTCCAGAGCAGGTGACGGGGCTGGCAGACGGTGCTCATCTCAGTGTTAAGTGATACCCCCGCGTCCGAGGCATCCCGCCCAGAGAGCGTGAGCCTGCCGGCAGCCCGCAGACAAAGGGATGACGAAGTGTTCGTGCGGGGAGGCAACATTTGTTTTGCCCCTGAGTGAGCCGCATCGTTCATTCGAACGGCAAAGCCATAAGTTGATTAACTGATTCTCAACGAGAATTAAGCTGTGCGTTAACTCCGATCTTTCCTGAGGAGCTGTGGGGAGCAGGCCAGCACGCCTGGCAGGGCCTGGAGTCCCTGGGGGCGGCGGCAGCAGCGCCGATGAGCTCCCCTCAGTCCGGGAGAAGGCGCAGCTCCGCAGCAGCCCGCGCGTTGCAGCAGCGTGCTCGGCTGCAGGTTCAACGCTGTAATGCCATCCGAGGAGCCAGAGCACCGCCAGGGCTCCTCAGCCAGGAGGAAAGCTCTCGCTATTCGCTGGCAACATGTTTGCTCCTACCAGCACCTGCCTTTATAAATTACTCGTCGTTTGAATACGGCGATAATATATGTATTTTTTGACATATAAGCTCACACTCAGTGGCTATTGTTTCCCTCTTTTATTCCTCAGTATATCAACCTATGAGTTTATTACTGTTTAGCTCACTGACCTTTCAATGCATCGTGGAATTAAGGTGCAGCGCGGACTGGAAAGAACACAACAATACATCACCTCCAGGAGGGCTGCAGCTGCGCTAGCGGCAGCGGAAGCGCGAGGGTCGTGGCGAGGCGGCAGCCAGCAGGCAGCGCTGACCAGAGGCGAGCCCCTCCATCCATAACGCGCTCAGGGGCTGCCTTAGCAAGTCCTCCGGAGATCCACGACTGTTCACTAATAGCGTACGTACACTTGGGTCTGCACAATATTTAAAATCTAGTATCCTTGGTGACAATAGTGCATTATAAGTTAATAAAAAGCATGTGTGCTACTGATTTTAATCTGCTTATAACTACAACGTTCATTTCAGTATCTCAATGATTTAGACAAATCACATAAACAGACACTAAAACATTGTTTAACAATGAACTTGGCTTTGTTATAAGACCACAGTTTTAGCATATCTTTCAGC
>NC_139742.1:12136722-12204222 GCF_964211835.1 Anser anser | reverse complement strand
GGCCAGTGTGCAAGCGCTGTTGTGCCACAGTCTTAAACGAGATGGATAGATACGGAGCACTGCATCCAGCAGCTGAAAGTGAGCCCCATAACGTTTGAACACCCTTCACATGAAAATGCAGTAATATACATTCCTTCAAGCTACTGTGTGTCCAACCTAAATATCATCAGTATGAAAGTTTACAACCTTGAAATAAAAAAAATGTTCACAACAGAAACAAATCTTTCCTGTGATTACAACTTTTATCAGATTTATAGCACAGTGCTGTAGTTTTCATAGAAAATATGAAATAACTTTTTATAGAAAATATGAAATAACTGGTATTTTTATAAATTGAGTTCTTGCTACAGATTTTATGTTGGCCACATTTATTTCCCGTTGTAAATTATGTCTAAGTTTGTGCAGTTTTACTGCATTGTCTCTCTTCTTACTTTTTACAGATCTCTACGTTTCCGATTCCATTTTCTTCTTTTGGATCATTCTATTTTTCTTGCTTACTCTTGACTTGCACTTAGTGCTAGAATGTCAGTCTTATTTGTGCTCAGCTCAAGGAAGCAAAGTGCACGATAGCTCCTCATCACCGCCCCTGCGTGTGCCTGGGGGCAGCCCGCTGCGGCCCAGCGCCACACACAGCCTGCTCTTAGTCTCTTTTTGTACACTTGTACAAGTAATGAGTTCCCCGCACAAGGCTCAGAAACCCTGCATCTAGGCAACACCCAGGGAACCGTACCTTTACGCCCCAAAGGTAACGGCACCACACCGTTTCCAAAACGCGCGCTTATTTTAATAACGCTGATTCTACAAGTGAACTCAAACCCTAATGCTGTTTTCTGTGTTATGCTTGGTCAAGGACTTCTCAGTCTTTATATTCTAAGAAGGACGTAGCTATATTTGCATACTCATGAAGATGTCCTGAACCATCAGATGTGGTGCTGTTAATGGAGAACTCTCCTCACTGCACCGGGCAGCCACCACATAAAGACCACAAGCACTGATCATCCCCAGCCGGGAAGAAAATACTGCACCCCACTTCCAGTTTAAAACACCAGATTTGCTTAGCCATAGACTTTATGGGTCTCTGTGAAGTTCACTCATAAATCCCTCGTGGCAGTCAGAATCCTTCCTGGAGCAGATAATTTACCTGACTTCTCTTTGCTCTTCTTTCTCCTCTGCTGCTGCGGCCATCTTATTCCTCCGTCGTACAAAACGTTCCAAATATTCAGCTGGTTCTCGAGCAGAGGGACCGGCCCCGGCACGGCTGCTCTGCAGCACAACACATGGCTGCATCCCACACGCAGCATTAGCACGGCACGAGGGCCACCGTGGCTGTCAGGACACGTGCATGTAACAGCACGACATAAAGTTTTATTTGCGTTATTATAAGGGACATAGCCTGGCTTTATGGAGCGGGCTGTGAGGAGCGCAGTGTGTGCTTATCCACCGGGTGCTCCCCACGGCACTGCTCTGGGGTGCGCTGGGGCAGCCCAGCACCGACGTCGCCTTCACGAGGAACGTCTGAGACCCCACGGCGCAGGGCTGCTGCCGGCGCCTCGGGGACGTGGCTGTGCCACGTGCCAAGCGTCCCCCAGCGCCCGGTGCCTGGCCCGCTCCCCACGGTAAATCAGGCGAATGAGGTCTCGCTTTAACACTGCAAAAACACACACTTATGTAAAAATATGATCAAAGTTTTATACATGTAGAATTTCCTAACAATAAATCACATAAATGGATATCTACACTGGGTAATAAAACTGAACAGATTCTAAACTGATCGGTAAAGTTGCTCATAAATTGTTGTTTTTAGCAAGCTGTAAACAAAAGCTGTATAAATACCAAGTGAGCCTTATAATGTAACTAGGTACACAGAGAAGTGCTCCAGCTGGTCTGTTTTCAGAGAAAACGCACTGTTTTTGGACAATGTTTGGAACTCTTTTGTTATTGCCCAGCATAAACATTAGATCTGCTGCTTGATATACTGGCAACAAAGGGAGAGGAAGGAGCAGAAATAAATGCTGCCGACTTTGTTGTCTCTCCTGGTTCTCCTTCTTGCAGAGGTTTACACGCCATTATGTACCTCGCTGTCGTTTGACGGGGCTGTGCAAGGCACATCCCTTCTCTGTACTGTCGGCATTTTATTTAATTGCATTTCAACAAAACAAAGAAAGCACATAGATATTCACGCAAACCATGCACTAAGTGTAATACCTACCTGATAGGGACAGAAACTATGCAGGATTCCCAGCCCAGAAATCACAGACAAACACACTGTAAATTCTCATCTTTTTCTAACACCCATTTCAGAACTAAACAAAAATGATCATTTTAGCTACCTGTCTGAAGGAGACATACACGGCCAGGGAGACCCAGCGTGGGACCCTGAGGTCAGGTTAACCGCTCGGAGGACTTCAGACCTGCCAGGGAAAACCCTCTCCCAGAACGGGTACTTCAGGTGGTAAAGGCAGAGATGTCAGCTTTGATTTCAGCTAACAGAAAGGAATCTTTGGATGGATAAGCTCCAGGACCTTTGAATTAAATGAAAGACCAGAACACTCTACAGAATGTCTGCAATAACAGTCTCTACAGAAAATTATGAGGAACTACATAAATCCACCCTCTTCCTCTTCACACAGGCTCATTAAAGCAGTACTGACTCTCTGGGCAGCTATAATTCTGCTGAGTGATACCCTGGAATCACCCTGTCAATACCCAGTGGTGTGCTGCCTCTCCAACTATCTGTGCCCCTAATATTCCTCTCTTTGATGGGATTTGCTGACCTTTAATCTGATGCTAGTTTACTCTCATCACTGAAGTGCAAGTCAGAGAGCAATAAAACGGCAACCTCACTGATTCAAAAGGGAGAGCTAAAGCGCCACTAACTGTGAATCTAACCTTTCGTAATGGCTCTCCCCTTAAAAGGGGAAACATGAAGTGCAAGGCAGCTAAAACAAACAATATTTAATGCTGACTACAAGATTTATTGCAGCCCTCTTTGCATGGGTATTAAATTGGAATTTCAGGGGGCTGTAAACTGAGGAAGAGGAGAGGGACAGCGCTGAAGGAGCCACAGCCCTGTGCAGCATCCTCCTGCGCCGTGGCACCGCTGGCACCGAGCGGAGCAGGGCATCCGCAGCCAAGATGCGTGGGTAGCGACGCAGGGAATGGCCGGCTGGAGCAGACTGAGCAAAGAGCCCTGAGCCCAAAGGGGCCAACAGACCCTGAGGAGCACAGGAACATGACAAGAGTGGCCTCCGTCCCTGATGTGAGGGAGATGCAGGTGCAGCCATGCATGAACATCCTCTGCCAGGGAGCCCAGCTCCAGGCCCACGTGCGCTGCCGAAACACAGAGCTGCCCAGCCCCTCGCACCACCCCGTGCCGCCGCGTGATGTGCAAAGCACCCACGGAGTCACCATGACCCTCAGGCGTGGGCCGGGGCCACCGGGAGATGAGAGGCCTTGTGGTGCCGGGGGGGTGCAGGTGAGAGCCACCCACCAGGACAGGTCTCCGGGCACAGGTGGTGGAGGGCTCCAGCTGGGGCAGGAGGAGGGATGGGTGCAACCGGTTCCTGCCATGGCGTCCCAGCGTGGCTGAGTGCCTGCACCAAACAAGCCGATAAAGGACACAAATCTCATGTGTTGTGTATGCACAGATCAATAGAAAACACACTGAAGTCACATCAGAAAGTAAAAGAGAAATTATTGCATAACAAATTTCTCTCTGGCTCTCTGGGGAAAATAAAGACTGACAGCTTTGGGTTTAACAGGTGCTGCTAGAAGATGAGCTACTTATTAACACTGCTAGGAAGGAAAAGGATGATAAAAACTATAATGTGATTAATTATTTATGTTTACGAGCATGATTTTTAAGAGTTACAGTTTGTCACGCAGATCGTGTGGTCTGGTCCGACTTGGCACATCACACCCCAGAACACGCCCAAGGGGGTCTTCACAACACGTGCCACAATTAGCAGGGCAGCAGAGCACAGCCCACCGAGGCATGCTGCGAGTCCCGCAGCCTCCGCCCCACCTCCTCAAGCACTTCTGCAACAAACACATGGGAGTATTTCTATGGGGGAAGAGGCTGAGTTAAAAGTTTCTCTGAAGCATAAAAGCTAGAAAAGCTCTCAGCCGTTCTCCAGCTGGTGTATTTCGCTTTGCTAGGAGGGTTGAGGACAGGGGTGGAGGCTGGGGGCTCTGCTCCTGCAGCTCCTTCCCTCGAGCTCGGAGCCGTTTCTGGCCGGGGAGGCGACAGCTCACCCGCCCCAGGCTGCTGCGTGGGCGCGCAGCGGTGACGAATGCCGCAGCCCTGGGTCCCACGCTGCGCAGCCACGGCACGAGCATCGCCAAACCCGTGGCAGATTTGCATGTAGCAATTACTGCACAAACAGCACCCACCACTCCTGAAAAGAAAACTGGGAGCGTGCATTTGTAGAAACTCACAAAGACTGACTTTGTCAAACCTAACAGGCACTGATCAGGGGAGAGCTTTTATAAGGGACACTAAGAGATGTATCAGACGAGAGCAAGGCTGAATACAAAACAGTATTAGTACAAAAAAAGAACAAAGAAAAGGCCTGCTCCGCGTAAGAACTGGTAATACATTAAAAATTTAAAACCTGGCACGACAAATCTGGATACTCCCTGCAGAAGACAACTGATATTAATGAACAGGCCTGTGCATTCATTGTCTGGGATCCCAGAGGAAAAAAATAATGCTGGTTACACTGAATTTTTTAAAGAGAAATTCTTCTCTGCACAAACAGCTCCTCCACCAAACCACCAGATTACTCCTGGCAGTTTTAACCTTAGAAAGCGTCTAAAAGCATTCACCTGCCCAAGCACCTGATTCACCTGCACGTAGCTCATTTCTCAGTGTAATTCTTCAGCACAGGACTTCATCAAAGCCCTGCTTCCCCCGCTCGCATTTATTTATTCAAGGAAAAGTACATGCTCGGGCTTTGCTCAGCCACCCCTCTCAGCCACAAATAAAGCAGTTTCCTCAAGACAAAGAGGGTTTTGGTCTCTGTAACATTTAACCTGACAGCGCTGCAAGAAGGGCGAAGAAGCGACAGCATGGGGCTTCATTGTGAGGGGGGCCCGGGGGCCTCGGGCCCAGCACCTCCACAGCGCCGGGGCCACGCAGGGCCCGGCCCGGCCGGCACCAGAGGGCTGGCTGCTGCGGAACAGGGGGAAGCCTTCTGCTTCCCGCTGGGTGTGGGACAATTATTTACTGACTTCGTCCTTGAATTGTTCAACATTAATAGAATACGGAAATAAAACTTTCCTTTTTAAAGAAAGGGATGGGTTACTTGTGGAAAAGAGCACCCGCTGCCCGCGGCGACTCGCTGGAGCCCCTTTGAATGCCCAGCCTCGGCTGAGGGATTTTGGGGGCCACCTTTGTTGCTAGGAAACAATAACCAGAAAGTTAGGAAATGTCCAATAAGGCACGTACTTCTCCGATGACGGACACAAATACCACCACTTGTCTCGGCTGTAATAAAGAGTGAGGGAAACCGTCCATGGGCATTTCCACTCAGCTGGCAAGGCTGATGCATGGGAAACTCCTCCAAGTTGTGCCATGACCCGAGCAGCCCCAAAGGCTACCCATACAAAATGTGAAGGGTGGAAACAGAGCTGACAGCAAGAGGGCTTCCTCTGGGAGCGAGGACTTGGGCAGGGTCTCGGGCCGTTGTCCCTACGGCCGCGCTGCTCACGCTGGCCCCGGCTGCCCCAGGGCTGCCCGAGCCCCGGCTGCTTCCTCAGCTCTCCCAGCCCGCGTGGCCGCTTGGTGCAGGCAGCTCGGGGAGCGCCCCATCGCTGGCAGTGCTGAGCGAGGCCTGGGAATGCCCAGCGAGTGCCCGAGGGCGGCAGGGCCCGCTGCCACGCGTGGCTCCGAGGCCTCTCGGGCAGGCAGCACGCCCAGGCCGGGCGGGGCCGCTGGGCCGGGATGCACCGACGGCCTTCTGCTCACTGGCTCCAAACTGCGCTTCTCTTCTCTGCGAGGCTTTGGGTACAGTGTCACAGCCGCACACTTGAGTGCACACAACAAGCAAAATGCTCATTGTTATTGCTGTCGCTGCTGCACTCCTTAGGTGGCTGGGCGTTTGGGTGGAAACCTACCTGCCGGCAGCAGCACGCTGCAGAAGGAGCTGGGAGTATCGGCAGTTTATACCAGGGTCATCCGTGCAACACACAATTATGCTGGGGTGAACTGTGTTATAGGGAATGCCTCAAGTTTTAAACTGTCATTAGAATATCGTGGCCTGATTTTAACAATACAGCAACGCTTCTAATGATCTTTAAGGTAATTCGCTATTCAGACCCCAAGCAAAAGATGCAAATGTACCACTGAAAGCTCCTTATTAAATACCCACAGGCTACAGTTCTGTACAATAAGTGGTCCAGGTCTTTTTAGAACATCCTAATTAGATGAACAGAGATGCAGAAAAATGCAAAACCAGGTCATGCAGCAAAAATGTTGGGGGAAAAAGAAAGCTGCAAAACAACCCCCCCAGCCCCTCATTAAACACCCCTCCCCCAGCCCCCTCTCTTATTAAAACCCTGGCAGCGTGGTGGAGTGGAGCCACCGGCTTCCAGCCCACCACTGCCCCAAAATAGAGGTGACCGTTATTGTTAAAGTTAAGTTTTCAATTTATTGCCAGGGATATGTCTAAGTGATGATATAAATAATACTATGAATAATACATTAAGCAAAAACCCAATCTGAAATTAAATTTGCCTTGGGTTATCTCTGTTTTCACTATATACATACAGAATTATTATGCGCTAGGCAGGGAAAAAACACTAATATCAAGGTAACACCTTTTCCCCCTTTGAAAGCAGCAAGAACTGCTTCGCCTGAAAAACTGCTGCCTTACACCAGAAACATCAGGACAGAACTTCCCTTCCCCCTGAAATAAGGCAATAAACCTGGAGACAGGTTTCAGGACTGATTGGAAAGGTTCCCTTCTGCACGACTCAAGCGGAGGTGTTTGCTTTGGCCTGGTGCGTCTGCATGCAAAGAAACGTGCAGCATCATTTGCAGGTGCTCTGAGGTTCATCAGAACCTCCTGCCTGGCCTCGCTGGGATAATTTACTTTCAGTGCTGGGATCTGGTCTTACATTTATTTGATCTTTATGTCTCCAATTTAGCTCGGATCAGTACCAGCCCTTTACTCACTGGTTGTTCAGCATTTAGCACTGACCTTGCTTTGATTTCCAAAGCATTCCCACCACGGCCAGCGTAAGCAGAGCAGGTACTAGCCAGGCTCACGTCACGCAAAATCCAGACTGGATCTGGATACCGGGCAAGGGAAAGGAGCGCTACAGCAGGAGCTGGGAGGTGAATGGGGCACACAGCTCCCTCCCTGACCCTATGCCAAAACTGCAGTGTGATTTTAGACAAACCACTTCTCCCCACGCCTCGGTTTCTTCAGATGAAAAGGAAGACCAGAGGTAGTTAGGTCACTCCACAAAGCTAAGAGTTTTCCCTTTTTCAGGAAATCAGCCCTGTGCTGCATGGTGCTATGGACAGAAAAGTCCTCTGCTCACCTTCCCTTTGGCTCCCCTCCCTGCACTGTCCTCCTTCCCCGTGTGGAAATCGAGACCTCTTTCCCCTCTGAACACAGTGCCACAAGGCAGCACAGACAGACTGGAGATCTTCTGAATTCATGCCTCTGTCCACTGGGTCCTTCAAGTGACTCTCGGTGCCACAGGGGACATGCATCCCACTGTCAACCTGCTGCTAGGGCACTTCAAATACTGGCACAATAATGCAAATTACGGCAATTCACAGGTTGGTTTTGTTATGTGAACAGAAGATAAAAGGCAATAAACTGAGACTGAAATATTCATTTCTTGAATTCGCTAAGAGAGAAGACTTGAGTGACCCATTACAGATTTTGGGAGACCACAGCATGAGCAATCTGCTCTGCTCTGCTGCTGTGACAGCCTGCCAAAGCACTGGCTTACAACCTGGACTGCTTGGGTGACGACATTTGCATTCACTGTATTTCTACAGGTGTTTCCACAATGCTAAGCACAAGCTCTCCGGTGCCAAGGCTTCTCTTTCTGCTGCCCTGCCTGGGGAAAGAGAGACCCCGACCTCTCCGCTCACAGCAGCTCAGGGCAATGGGCATCGCCTCGGCTTTCATCTTGAATTTCTGAGCCTTGCCTGGGAGTGACGCTAGGAAATATATGGTTAATGCACTAATTACCATAATTAAGAGTTGCCTATTTAATTATAGCTGAGAATATTAATGCTGTAACATTTGTTGGAGTGCAGAAAACAAACCTTTAATGCACAGACTTTGTTCGCAAACATCTAATGGAGCCCTCCTCCACTTCGCTTGGTGCTTCAGTGCTGACACAACAGCGATAGGTTCAGATTGAAGAACTTGTCAGCAATCAGGCAGGAGGAGGCTAATTAGCTGGCAGGTTAATGAGTGTGATGGCTCTTGACAGCATTTTGTTACAGCCTCTACTGTATTTAAACAATAAATGATTATTACTTAAACACAGTGGAGACAGTCTTATTAGGAGAGCTAGACCATATATTTATTTTCATAAAAATTAAACTAATTCCTTAGTGTAAAGAATAAAATGTAAAATTTTGGCAGGTTACAATCTCACCTCTGAATCTCTGGGGTATTTTGCTAGAGAAGGACAGCAAAGGTTTTAAAAGTCCTTGTGCTCTCCATGAGAAGCCATTATACAACAGCACCAAATGTCTGAATCCTGGGTGGCTATAAAATACAAATGGTAGTGATGCAATTTAAAGAGCTATCTTGTTTTCCAGCCATAACAAAACACAGGCATAGCAAATTCTTCCCCATTTTCACCCTTTATTTTCAGCCTTAGCCCCCGTGTGCAATAAGTGCCGGGGATTCTCCATCCCCACAGCCTTCAGGCTCGGATCGGGCTCTCTGTTTTCCCTCCTTTGGTAACTGGGATTTGAAAACAGGTGGTGAAGTAAAGGAATAGCTCTGTGGAGAGATTAACCCATTTCTCTGGCCAGTTAAGGGGGGAAGGGGGACATCTTACAGCACTCTTGCAATCCATAAACATAATGAGAATGAGAAGGAAAGTGTCTACATCCAAAAAAATCTGAAAGCACATAAATACAGTGCCTTTCCTGCAGAAAAGGCAGGTAGGAATGAGCCACTGGCTGTAGCCTGAACTGTATTTACAGGACAGGCAATTGCAAATACGTGTCCAGAAAAACCTTATCTGAGGAGAATTAAATTGAATCCATAGCTGTGTAATAATAAGGGAGGGTTATTTCAATTTAATATTTAGTGTTCCCTAGGAATTTGTACATAAACATGGAAGAAACAAAAGGCCTCACCTGCTGAGACTAATACCATTTTCGAAATTATTTTTGCATACATGAAAATGATTTGTGCCCCTCCGTGCTGCTGCCGAACATGTGAATAAAAATAGAAAAGGCGGTGAACTCCTGAAATCCTGTCTAATCCTTAATACCGGACCATATATATTTAAGACTCAGACACCACGAGCCGGGCAGCACGCAGCAGCAGCACCCCGCGCACACGGGCGGTGCCCCGGCCCCTCCAGGCAGCACCCACGGAGCGCCCTGGGGAGCCCGGCTGGGGACGAGCCCGGCCGTGGGCACGCCGCGTGGGAGCCGCAGCGCTGGGCGGTGGGAAGGGCACAGCGGCCGCCCTCCGCAGAGCGCCCTGGGCGCGAGCTCTGCCTGCAAAGCGCCACCTGAATCCTGAGCCCCGTCCCCGGCTCCTGGCATTATAAATAGAGCACGGAGACGGCTCGCTTGCATCACCCGGCATGTGAGCATTCATCACGCGGGAGCCACGCATGGCCTGCGCATCAGCATAAAGCACAGAGTCATGTCAAGCCCAAATTAAACCTGCGTTTTGCAAGCTTTGCCAAAGACGGCGGACTCTTTCTTTCCAGACCCGAGGATCTAAAGATCACACCGCTCTATTAAATATTGATGGGTTTGTAAATACACAGAATTCAGCAACCACAAAAAAACTTTCCATACAAAGCTTTTGAACACCTCAGCTTGAAAAGACTTATCTAAATTTTATTCTCTCACATTAAAATATTAATAGCGTTTGATAGGGCAATTGTAACCCAATACCATTCCAGGGAAGGCTGGCATCTGGCAAAAATCACCAGACTCTCTAGCTGTTTAAATGAGAATATTCTTCAGTCTGAAAAATTATTTATAGAGGGTTTTTTTACTACCCTTGTATACTGCAATGTTATTTCCTTTCCCACACACTAGCAAAGTCCATTTTCACAACTGCTATAAAGCGGCATGTTCACAGCTAGTAAAACAACTCAATAAATAGCCTCACGAAGCTATAGCTGTCTCATATCCTTTCCTCAATAAAAACAGAGGTGAACTGCTTATTTTCAGCAGCACACTATAAGAAGACAGAAGCATTATGACTGCTCATACATTCTGACTATCATTTGCCACAAGCTATATCTGTCAGCATTAAATAAAGCTGCATTATAAATGTAAACAAAACACCCACATCTACAAAATGAGCTGTCCGCCATTGCTAGAGGCATGAATTGAACCCGCTTATTGACTCAGCTTGCTCTTTTTATTTATTCTTCTACAAAGACATGCATTTACTTTACCTTACAAGCATAGTGGGTTTAGGGGCGGTAACTTGTCTCCTGCACGAGCTGAAAAGGCAGGTTGGTGACAAATGCAGATCTTAATGGGAACACCATTAGGTGGGCAAACATTGAACTATTATTGAAAAACTGATTTATTTTAAAAGGTTATCCTAGACCAAAACACTACATCATAAATAATTTGCAGGATCAGTCAAGTGAATTTATACTTATGATTTTTTTTTAAAAAAGGTAATTCATTGCAATCAAATAATAATGCCAGTTTGAGAGGAATTACACTCAAATATCAGCTGCTCAGAATTTACAGTCTGAAGAGGTTGAAAGGTGCTCAGCTCTACAGCAACACACATCAGGCTTGTTCACTGACAGTAAGTTATACATCTTTCTTGAATGGAAGAAAGTTCTGTCCCTGTCAGACAAAATTCACCTTTGCACAAGGCCAGGACAGCACTCGGGCACCGGCAGCTTCCAGCAGAGGGGGGCACGGGTGGCCATGCCCCTGGCCCCGCCAGGCACCCTGTGCCCACGGGGAGCAGCCCGAGCCCAGCCGTGCCCCAGAGAAGTGCTGCACTGGGGTGCTCGAGCCTGCGGGGCCACCCAGCCCAAGGAGACCCTGTGCCGACATCGGGGTGCGGAGCTCGGGGAAGTGGAGCACAAAGGAGCAGGGGATGGCAGGGACATTGCGCCCGCACACGAGGGCAAGGAGCATCTGCCATGGGGAACGGGACCAAGACCTGCTGTGTAAGATAGATGCAGAGCTGCTGGCGCACTCAGAACCACCATAAGATAACACAAGTTGTATAAAAGTACCGTGTGTTCCCCAATTAATAACTGCAATCAATTATTTATATAGATATTCCCATTTCTGCAAAGAAGGGAGAATAATTATAAATAATGCATTGGACAAGAGAGAAAGGATTCTTGTTTCAAATATTGTATATAAGAAGGAATTGTTTTGCAAGAATTGCAAACAAATCACGTGGTCTCATTTCTCAAGCTGGACTGCAAGGTATATCAGCCTCTGGACTAAATCTTGAAGTAGTGTAAGTGCATCTTTCCTGTAATACAGGTAGCCATCGAAGGAGTTTCCATAGTATTCCTACCATCTAGCTCTTCTCTCTCACAGTTTATAGTAAACTGTGTTTTGAGATATCTTTTCTTCAAAGTGGGACCACAAACAGTGCTGTTTTCACTTCACATAGGGCAGATTTTGAATCTAGGTCTCCAAAGGCCTTGCAGTTGCCACGCGATGCTGCACTTTCTTTCCTCTCCGCAACTCCGACAGAAAAATTCAAAGGCGACTTCAGAAAGGAAAGGGAGAGTTGAAAGCGTTAAGTTAAGCAATTGGATGATGTTGGCACAAGTCCTCTCGTTACATGGGGGCATCCCTCATGAATGGACAGGAACAAGTGTTCCACTGTTTCACATCATCCATTCTTCCAGAGGTAGATATTAATTATTCCTGCTTTTCCATTTTAAGATAAGCTTGTTAACAAGAAATTATAGGGTTGCTCAAAACAGCTATCCACTGGGTTTCCTGAATCAGAGTTTATGATGTTTACAGAGAAAAAGAAAATCAGCGTAAGAAGTAGCAGAGAGTAATTAATGTATTGCAGTGTGGAATTTCCTCTTCCTACCTCCATTTAAATCAAATAAAGCTTGGCAGTGCCAGAGTAAATCAAGGGGCAGCCACCAGGGAGAGAGGATCGGCAGAGGCATTAGAGCCAGATCCAAACCTGTGCTTCACCCAAGCTCCTACTATTATTACTTGTGCAAAGCAAATATTCAGCCTCCAACCCTAAATCATTTCAATTCCTATTTCCAAGTATAATTTAATCTTTTTCAGCGACACTTGATGCTTACTTCATCACAGCATAATGACAGATTAAAAAGTTGTTGAATTAAATATTAAAGAGGACTTCAGGCAGTTCTGCATTTTTAAGGAATAACACAGATTGGAGATGAAATGAGAAGCCCAAATGCATATTTTATTCCAAAAGGAAAGAATACATATATTTTTCCTCCAGGCCACCTACTTTGTAATAAAACATAGGGCAGGTTTTTATTTAGTGGATAAAAGCATGATATAGTATTATAGGATTCATATCACTGTAAACTGGTACCATGCAATGGTGTCAAAGCTAATGACACCATATGATCAAACACAGTCTTTTGTTAAACATATATATGTATCTGTACTGCATATCCGTACTGTATATAACTCTATATAGTCATTTGCAATATTTTCATTAGACTACTTAAGCACAATTTATTGACTCTCAGATGTGAAAGTTTATCTTGTGATGACACCTCCTGCCTAGAATGACACCAAAGCGTAGAATACAAAACATAGTTTAAGCTATTATTCTATTATTGAAATATAAATCATTCCAAGGAAAATTATGTCAGTATATGAATAAAAAAGTCACTTTAAATTTCAACTGCAGTTTAAAGTGTCTGAAAGTCTTGAAGATAAATAGAGACGACAACAAGTTTTGAACTTTAAAAGAAACCTCCATGTTTTGATGAAAAAAAGTCCCAAACTGATTTATTGTAATATAATATTAGGAGATCTATCTTTTAATATCAAAGTACCAAAGATCACATCTTTAGTATTTTACATAGATATTAATATTTTTCCTTAGAAACCACATACAATGCCTTCAATAGCTGTATCAGTGTTTGGGTCACAAATTTTGCTTTCATTCTGGATTATAAATGATACATACACAGACGGCAGAAGAAGAATCTGAAGAAGTCTTTGCTGTAAAGTGAGTACTGCAAAATCCGAGGTGTCATCTGAATGCAGTACAGGGCGGGCATCATTGTCAGCACAGCTCCATGCAAGAACTGCGTTTCGCACAGACACCCACGGAGACGTGTGGGAGAAGGGGATGCGGGGGGAGCGGGGCTGCCCTCGTTTGAACGCGCACGTACTGCTGCTGGCGGCTGGCTGCTGTGGGCCGGGGAGGGGGGTCAGTATCTACCACACCAGCACAGGCACTTGGGCTTTCTACGCTCGTGTTTCCATGCGAAGCGCACTCAGTACAGCAGCCAGTAAATATTTTCACATATGCTTTCACATCCCCTGTTTGTGGTATTAGGCAAAGCAGTCTCTGGTATTTTAGCGAGTGTTTGGGATGTGGGCTGGCCATAGGGAGACTCGGTGCACTTCCCCATCAGCAGGGACCTCCATTCTTGGCAGCAGACGGGGTGAAATTCCTGAGGTGAAATGAGCCATTTTTAACCATTTGTCCTGGCACCAAGAAGAGCAGTTTTGCTACGGCACTAAAGCCTTGGACACTGGAAACACACGAAAAATCACCAGAAAATAAATACACAAAAAGATCCCTACTCTTGCCGGGCGGTGCCTGCAGAGGCCACCCGCGCCTGGCTCACCCCGGCCCCGCCGCCCCCCGGTGCCCACCCCACGCACCCCCGTCCCCGGGGTGCGGGTGGCCCTGTGGCCCCTCTGTTCCCGGCCTGCCCGGCCTGGCAGCAGGCCGTGCGGGGCCGCCATCGGCAGGGCCCAGGAGGGGAGCGAGGGGCCCACGGTGGCCCAGGCCACGGCCTTCCCGTCAGGCCAAGTCGGGGCTGGCATGTGCTTCCCGATTAGTGGGATATTATTAATTATTATTGCCACTATTAATACCAAAGGGATCTTAGCTGTCTTTTTGTCAGCGCAACCACTCTGCCTTTAAGTCATTAAGCCACAGAACAATAACGGCGGGCGAGCCGACAAGAGAAATGCCATTGTTCCCTCTCCCAGGCTGAGCGGCTCGTCCTGCTCCCATGTAAATGAACTTAATGCTCTTCATTCAGGCGCACTCGGAGGGTTCTCATTTACTGCCTCTCTCTCTGTGACAGCATTTTCTCACCAGCCCTGACTGCATAATTAATGCAAATGCAGCCTTAGTGTCATGAGCTGGGCTCCTTTGGTTTACTTTGGTACGACACTTACAGAGGAATATTAACTAGAGAAAGCAGCATCACAACAGGGGTGGAAAATCAGCCTGTCAGGGACTCATTCCAAATGCCACGAAAAGGAGAGCGCCTTCAAGATTGTTTCATCAAGGTGATTGAGAACAAAAACTACTGAGGAAAATTCGAGCTTACATTTATGAGCTTCTCCACATACATTATTTATATCACCAGAACCTATAGGAATGTTATTTCCAAGCACATATTTGTACAGAGACACTGTTTGGGCTGAGAACTGGAATTAAACGTACACGCACACCCCTCGCCACTGATCCCAGGTAACGCGAAGCACGGCCCAGGGAAGCTCCTTTGTGCGTGCCTGCCTGCTCGCAGGAAGTTCCCGGGCATTAGGATTTATTCCAGCACAACTCCACACACGCTCGTGCCTCAGAAAGGTCAGTGAGCCGTACACCCGATAGAGCCCTTTGCAGGGATAATCCTGCATTTTAATCCCGCCTGTTCCAATCAAAATTGGCTTTGTTGTTTTGTTGCTGTTGGTTTGTTTTTTCCTTTCCCAGTAAACCGACAGCCGTTCTACACTAAATACATGAGAATTAAAACAGGAGAGCAGGATTCAGCTATCTGTACTTTGTACCAAACGTTGCAATGAGAGCATACATTTTTCCAACAGCCATTCTGGATTTGTTTATTCAGATTAATTCTCCTTGTATCCTACTACTAGTACACAGTACACTGTATTATATTTCTGATCTGTAACAAAAGTAAATTTTCAAGCAGTTTTTTTTTTTTTTTCAGACACCTCCTTTTTCTAAATCTGGGGGTCTTTGCATAATCTTTCTTTATTGCCTAGTGCTTTCAGGCATGCTAGCACTGGTCAGATCTTCTGAGAATGCTGTCCTTTCCCAGCTGCTAATATTATGGCTCACAGAAATATGCGTCAGATTCCTTTCTCCTCCTCCCCCCATCAGTGCTAATTTAAAAAGCGTGAGAATTTTAGCAGTAATAAGAATGGATTCTGCTTATCTGCCCTCCCGTGTTGGGAGACTCTGGGTCATCTTTTCAACCTTTTTCATGTGTCTGTAAAGTCCGGAAAATGAACCTTTTTTGACTAGGAGGCTGAGATATTCTGCTGATCCCCCAAACTGAAACTTTAACAAAACCAGCATCCAGCATAGTAAAACCTATCATTAAATCCTAAAAACTGATGATACCCCTACTCCTGAATCAGGCAGAGCTGGTTCTTGGTTTATTTATTCCCCAGCGAACAGACAAATCAAACGCTGCCAGAGGACACAGGCTGACCTCTGGTAACTCAAGTAAGGGTGATCGTGTTCTGTCACCTGCGTGCCTTTGGGCTGCACACAGTGCAGTCACAATCCCTCTTTGTCTAGGACTAGTGCCCAAAATGAGCGCAGCCACCCCGAAGAGGCCCTGTGAAGGAGATCTGTATCAGAGGGAGCTCCAGGGCTGCGGCAGTCGGACGCCGCGGCTGGGCGAGCCCTGCGACCGCAGCTACTGGGGTCAGGGCTGCACAAGCATCACCGAGCTCCAGCACAGCAAGTGGCACAGCTAGCTATGGACAGAGCTCGAGTGCAAGTTGCCTCCATTATTTTCTTTCTTTTTGCAGTCCGCTGCACCCAAAAGCCTTCTGTGCACCCCAGACTTCAGCGTTTACCTGTGTTACTGCTGTTAATGCAATTAGCAGAAGCAGCCGTGCTGCGAGCGGCCGGCATCCTGCCCGGCGCCGTGCCACCAGCCCCTGGCAGCGCGGCCGCCCGATGCCCCAGGCAGCGAGGAGTCCGGCTGCCCGGGCTGGGGCGCTGGTGGCCCAACAGCCCCTGCTGCCAGCGGCCGAGCACAGGTTTAATTGAAAACATGGTAACTGAAAATAATACCTTTATCCCCTCTAATATACCATACAACTGAACGGATCAAAATGAACATGCCAGTCAAACGGTTTATTTTAGACAGGAAACAGCCCCGCAGACCATTATTACAAATTAAAGGTATTATATTGAAGTCATTTTTAATCCCTTATAAATGAATAACCCTTCTACCAACATTAAATCATTTTCTTCTGCAGAAGTCACATTTCCTCTCCGTGGTGCAGGATATATTCCCCCCGCGGATCGCGGAGCTATCCTTCCATTAGAGCCGGTGGCGGCTGATTACACCGCACCAGGACTCATAAAATTCCCACAGAACTCGCACTTGCGTCTTCCCAGGGCAGAGCTGCCTTATCTCATCCATAAGCAATAATGCCACTTTATTTTCAGTAATCAGCACGGAGATGATTATTTAGACTCAGTCTCATAATCCTCCTCGCACCAGCTACGAAAGATCTTGATTTGAAATCTGTAGTCGGGAAATTCCGCCTATTGCAAACATGCAACGTGGGAGCTCAGCGCCTCCAGTGCGGCCGGTGCAGGCAGGCTCTCTTGGCTTATTTATATTTGTTAAGCTAGACAAAAAGTAGAACGCGAGTCTGAGAAAAGAGCAAGTTCAGACAACTTTTAGCATCAACTGCACAATGTCCATTTCGGCACAGCTCTAATAGGGCATCAATATTGTCATTTTAAACTTGGGATCAGTACACAAATGTGCTATAAATGGGAAAATCCCTTGTGATACTAGTGTGAAACATGCAGCTCATTGATTTTGTTCTTGATGGTCTGCTATTAAACTAGCGAACATGCTGACCTTGTGTGCAAAGGCAGAATAGTGTGCATGCAACATAAAGTTGAAAAACAGCTTTAAAATGACTGTTTAAAACTGTAGACTACAAACCTTAAAATATAGACAAGCATTCCATAGTTTATTTTAAATTGGCAACCACAATTTAACAAGCTATTCTAACAAAGGATTAGCATAGCATGTGCTTTTCTTTAGCCATCAATTATGACACAGGGTAATGCAGGGCACAACTTAAGTGTCAAATTACAATATGCTATACAAAACCACTTTACAACACTGCCTTCTGTTTGCTTAGCAATTACTACAATGCACACTGCTTGCCATGGAAAGCCTTGGTCAGAATACTTTCTGAGAATTATTCGACATGTGCATTGCCTAGAGATTACAAAACATTGGCCGCTTCTTTACCATATTTTAACCATTTAAATGAAGAAAAAATACACCAGTATTCATTCACTTTTATTTATTTTTATGCTCTACTTTCAAATAAAAATTCAAGCACAAATCTTCATTGCAGATTCCATTAGATAAAGATTTTTATTTTAATAAATTTATTAAATATTGAATATTTCCATAGGATGAAAACAGCAATTTCCATTTAGCTCAATGACAGTTTCAGATACTTGGTCTGTTATTAGGCATAAAATTAACAGTTTTATCAATTCCAAATATGGGATGATTGCACGAAGATACTGACATATGCAAAATATACAATGCTAAGAAGATGTGTGGATAATTTAGCATGATTTAAAATCTTATCTTCACATAAATCAGTCATACTTACAAATTCTTGCTTTATGATTTGAAAAAATAATATGAATTATATGTATTTTAAATAAGAAAGTTTTTATTATCCTTGTCACGTGAATATAGATTGTATTTCATGTGACTAGGGAGGGGGAGCCCCCTGTTTTAGCTATTTTTTCTGTTCTGCTGTCCTTTCTCCTGCATTTGCCTAAAGGCTCTCAGTAAATTACACTCCAAGTAAATGACTGTAATTTACCCGTTGAATTCCCTTGTTCAGGAAAAGCACACACCACACATTCCAGCGTTTCCACAGCTCAAATTTACCATTCTCGATGTCAAGAACAATCCACGGGCAGTAATTTGAAACTGTTTGAGCCTTCAAATAAGGGAAATTAGAAATGTTTTGAGAGCTAAGATTTTCAGTGAGGAGATAAAACCTGATAAAATCTGTAACAGTTCAATTCCTTCTTCTTTATATTTATAAACAGGGCATTAAATGTACTGTTAAGCCAGTATCCTGGTGCCAGCTCAGCTTGGCCAACATTGCATAGGCAGCATTATTAGTAATAAAAGGAAAACATTTTTTAATGAGGTAAAATCTTTTAAAGGCCTAACAATGAAAAGAAATGTAGACGACCTTACAGAGAGCAGAGAAGCAGCACGTGACGCCGAAGTGCCCATCCCGCTTACCCGGGCGGTCAAACTGCCCGCGACTCCCGTCCGACTGGCATTTCCCCCGAACTCCCACTTAGGCTTAATTCAGCTATTTGTTATTCCGCGTCTCTATCCCAAGAACGGAGCTAAGGCTGTACAGCTGGGCAAACCTCGAAATTAAAATATTCTATAAAACGGGATTTTAATTAACATCTAGAGCGATTAAAGCTGAGAAATCCATACATGCTCGTGATGAATTATCCCACGCGGCAGCGGGGAATGTTCTGGGCCCGGTGACGGATGCGCTGCACGACCAGACACAAATACCTCCCTTCGCCTTGCCACGCACGAAACCCCACCACTAGCACACTCAATAACCACAACCGCCTATTTCGCTCTGTCTAAAGGCAGGTTTTCATATGGTAAAACTGTTATAAATCCTCATTATCCTAAATAAAATTACAGCACTTTAAACATTTCCAGGGAGAACATTCTCTCTTCTAAACAACTACCTTAGCGAGTAATAGGAAGCAATATGGTTGCACTTGTGTCACAGTTGGAAGTCTTTTTAAACTGTCGCCCTGCTAGCAAACCAATTCTACATATTAAAATGAATGGATTGCTTATTTCAAGGGGAAAAATCATTTATAAAATCAAGACCATTATTAAGATACTGTGACTTATTTCCACTCCAAAGTGCAGGAGAAACAGATAAATGCAGCAACCTATGCACGCTGAAATGTCTTTTTTTTCTGATGCCACAATTTTCTTTTTCAAATGAGTCATCCATGCGTACAAGTAAATTAAAAATTGATCTAGGTCCCACATACAAGGAGCTGAAGTTTTTACACATTTCCATATTACAAACAAGTACAGATCTCACAAACATCTGTCTACAGGCTTTTATTTCTAAAATGTAAGAGATCTTCCTCCCGTCTTCCCCGCTAGATGCTCACACTGTGCAGACACCCAAAGGCATACATGCAGTATTTAGGCTGGGTAGCTGTAAATGTACCTGACCTGCAGCAGATTACTGTACATTTTTAGCGTGTAATTGGCTGACCTCCTCATCGGTTGTCGTCTTAGTCTGAAATAATACCCTGGCCTGGCCATATCGCCTATTTATTCAGGACCCTTTAACAGATTAGTTGTTTGGATTAAATCTAATCAGAGGTTCAGTTAACACACCACAGCAGGTTTGGGAGCGTGCACCTTGTAGTCACTGAGTAAATTATAGGAACCCTATAATTTGATGAGAACATGTGGGCATTTTTCCATAAGCTCATAAATTACTGATTGCTTTTTGTAGGTTTCATTGATACTAATGTGTGCTTCCCTCCATGTCTCTGCCCCAGATTGTTGCTGGCACAAACATCGCCACTTGGAACCCTAGTAAATTACTGAAACATGTTTAATCATGAGGTTTAAAAACTTTGCACATTAATGATGGGGAAGGCTGCTGCTCTTGAGCTGCAAAACAGCCTCGCTGTGGGTTGCCCAGAGCAAAAGGCTTCTAGCACAGATCTGCTTTCAAGTACAATGGAGTTGCTCAGGATTAGCAGGAGATGTTCTCAGATGAGGCTTTTCTGTCTGCAAACTCTCGCCTGCCAGCACTTCCATTTCCCTCCCACTCGGTCCCACTGCCCAAACCAGCCAGCAGACACTTTGCACACACTGTTCCTTGCACAAACCTCATTTTAATGGAGAAGGCAGCTAATAATAAAGCAATTAGCTCCTCAACTAAGAAACTGCCAGTTCTGCCATTCTTTTTTTTTTTTTTTTAAATATTGAAAATTTCTCCATTTATTTCAAGCCAGTTAAAGGGTCTGTTTTCATAATTGCAAACCTGGATGAATTGTTTCTAGAAGTTGAACCATAGCTGATGCCAGCAGAACCTATGAACGCATAAAAGCTTCAGTTTCTAATGTCACTATCAAGCCAAAAACAATTACACCCATTTGAATTATGGCAACCAATAAACTTAGATAATCACCATATGCAACATAACATTTTGGCACTTGAACTAAAAACTCTTGTAGACAACTATAGATTGCTGCTAATGTTGAGCGTTCTTGTCCTACCCAAGGCTGCCAATAGAAATGCCAAAGCTGCTGAATACTGCTCATCCTCGTAATGTTGTCAGTGAATGGCACATTCACACAGCCCCCAATCCTCTCTTCCCAGGCATGGTCTTCTCCAGCTGCAGCTTAATTTCCTGTGACTTGCCTAATTACTGTAATTAAGGATTAATTGCCATTAATTATTCACACATAAGCTCATCGCAAATCATGGGGTAAATGTCTTATGAAAGCTGCCATACAAGCCATGTATAAACACACTGGGATGCTCCAGGCAGGAGAATCTATCACTCAGCCCTGAAGCAAATCTCTGTGCTTCTCTTACAAAAACAGCTATAACTCTCAGAAACTCGACAGTCTTTCCAGGTAAGCATTAGGTTACAAAGCATGTTTTCCTGTGGAAGCCACAACGGTTTTATTAGTACTATAAATGCTGTTTTATCTTTCCAACTGCTATTTTTATGTTTCCATTTTTATTCTACGGTGCTCAGTTTAGGACAAGCATTTGCTCGGAGGAGGAACGTTTGCAGTTGCTGCTCCCCCACCCCGCTCGGCGGCGTGCGGCTGTTGCGGGGTTTGCAGCGCGGCGCCATGTGACTGGGATCAGCACGCCAGCAACAAAAACCAGCTCCAGATCGGCTGCGGGACTGGGGTGGGAGCCCCCGGTGTTTCCATATTCCAAGCTAGCAAAGCCAGCGTTTGCATGCTGAGAGTGCTCAGCACTCAAATATCCTTTGAGAGGGCAGACTGTCCTGCAGCACAGGGCCGGGAAAAACACTGAGCCCAGCAAAAACAGTGGATGTGACAGAGAACCAAATCGGGAGCGCTAATGAAGTGAGCCCAGCATTACGCTAGCTGGCTTGATGGTTCCTCTGCTTTAATTTATCTGCCTTCACCATCCGCTTTCAAAGCAAGCTGAAGGAAGAGGCAGGTCCTTTGTTAGTGTACCAGCGTAGCGTGGGACATCGGGAGCATGGGACGCAGGCTGGTGATGGGTAAACAGCAGCGGGAGAGGGCACCCTTCCCAAAACCCTGCGCTGCTGTCAGCCTCTCCCAGCCCCTTTGATACCGGGTTTAACACCGTAAGAATTTGATTTAGCACAAGGAACCGCAGTGGTGGTGCTGTGGGGTGCTGCGCAAAGAGTCAAGGAGATGCTACATCAATGCTATGCATTACCACCGAAACGGTGCCCCAGGAAATTTAAGTATAAGCAGGCAGAATGTTGTTCTAATTGTTATGTTAGTACCTTCTGCAGCAAATTAATGCATGAAACATTTTCATTTCGGTACATAAGTTTGTGTGTGTCTGAGTTAAACATTTATGTTAATGGACCTTCTGGCAGATCTGTAATGTTTCAAATACTCTTGTAGAACAGCTTTTTCTAAATACATCATTTAGCAGTTCTTTCCCCATTTTCTACCTGATCTGGGGGCATGCAGAAAGGGAAACTATTTCACAG
Source organism: Anser anser (assembly GCF_964211835.1). NCBI lineage: Eukaryota > Metazoa > Chordata > Aves > Anseriformes > Anatidae > Anser > Anser anser. Next base: position 12,182,015 of record NC_139742.1, on the reverse strand, counting down.
TTTTAAAAACCTCCTGCTTGAGTAACTACAAAACTAAGCTGCATTCAGGCAAGGTAGCAATTAAGCCTGCGCTGCCACTAGCAATGTAAACTGTATTAAAAAAAAAAAAAATTAAATAAAAGGCACACTAATAGCCAGCATATGCTCTGATCATAACACCCTGCATCAGCATGCTGCACTCCCCTGCTGCTGCGTGCGCTGCGCCCCATGCCCACTCCCACACCCCACAAACCGTGCCAACCCGGTGCCCCCTGGGCTGCGCAGGGCTGGGGGCCGCCCTCCCCGTGGCACAGCTCCTGGACACTGTCACTGCGCCGGCCGCCCTAAAAACCCTGCCTTGATCTCCATCCCATAAATCTGCCAGGAGGACGCGCGCAGTGCTGGGATCGCTGCCAGCATCCCGGAGCGTGCCAGGATGCTGCCCTGCGGGGCGCGGAGTGGGGAAGGTGCCCGTCAGGCTGGGGGGGTCGGGGCACTTCTGTCGGGACGCACGTCGGGACGCTGTGCGTGGCCCCTGCAGGGCTCGGGAGGCGAGAGGGCTGGCCCACCGCTCACCCCCAGCCCGTGCCCGCACCTCTCAGAACCACGAGCGGGTCTTGGGCGGGCCCCAGCCCCTACGCGGCTCACCGCTGGTGCCCCCCATTGATTTCCCATCTCTGCCACCTCACCGCTCGGGCCGCTGCCCGGCTTTGCCGTGTCGCTGCACATTTATGCGCTCCCAGCTCCCTTGATCTGGGTAATTAGGGTTTATGTGTTAATTGGAATAAATACAAAGGTGGGAGTCACAGGCATAGATTTCCAAGCGCAGACGAACTGGAGGGCCGGTACGCGGGGAAGACGCCTTAGCAGACCAGTGCAGGCCCTGGCCTGGCCGTGCCCCACAACTCGGGGCAGGCTGGGGAGTGCCCCCATAGCGGGCCTGCCCTGCCCTGGGCGGTCTCCTGACCCCGCTTCCTACACTTCCAGTGCTCAGTGCCCCAGACAAGGCCCTCATGGGTCAACAGAGGCTTCCTCGGGAGGCGGACGTGCCGCGTGAAGCAGCACAACAGCAGCACAAGCTCGTCCGTGAGCTAACGCTGCCGGTGGTGCGCGGAACGAGGCCAGGGCCCGCGGCTGCAGCCGCCGCTGGAGGTCCTGGGGCAGGGGCATGCGAGGAGGGGTCCCTGCAGTGGCCGAGCGCTGGGATGGAGCTGGCTGAGAGGAGCCGTCCCTGCTGCCCCCGGCTCCACGCGGCAGGGCTCGTGGTGCCCCGGGGGCAGTGCTGGCTCGGGCACCGGCCCCGTCACAGCCCTTCGCTGTAAATACGAGGATTTCTCATCCTCTGTCGGGGCTGCAGGAAGGGACCCGCCCCAGAGCGATGTCCCATCCCAGCACGTGGAGCCCGAGGACAGTGGCTACGTGGAGGGAAGTTTGACCCGAGGCGTGAAGCCTCCCTCTCAGCTCATGTCCTGCTATCTCTGTGAAAGCAGCACCTGTGAAAAATGTAACTTCTCTGACAGGAGCACTATTATTCTTGAAATATAACTAAATGTTACACAGTAAAAGCATTTTCCTTCTTGAATTAATTACATTTCATCCCCTCCCTTCCCCCCCATTTCCAAGGTAAAGGCTTTAACTGTCCAGCAGAAGATGCTCTCCTCTCCCGAGCAGATATGAAATTTGGCAAGCCTCATTTATCCTCGAATTTATAATTCAACAGATGCTTTTGCTAACACTTCTTGATAATGTTGCAGTAGAAATACAAGACTTAACTCCTGGTCATGGGAGGCGGAACACAAGTATTCGTATTCGTATATATATATATTTTAAAATCCTGCTTTCAAATATTATGCGTTGTATGGCTTCCAAATCAGTTTAAACTTTCTTGGAAACTTTTATAATAAACAGTCCTGCTACATAATTTGATGTTTTTAAATGAAAGCATCCAAGCTAATCTATACAAATTAACAGATGTCCTCCTGAAACAGTTAGAAACAAAGAAATGCAGATGCGAACATCATCAGCATCCAAATGAGCTTATTGTAGGACCCTTTAAGGCACATCTGAGCATAGCTCCAGCCTGTAGTCTACCTTTCAACTTGCAAATGACAGTGTCACCAAACACTGTCCTTCCATCAATCAAGCTGGGTCATGAATATACAAAAGGCAGCAGAGAAGCTGGCTACCTCCTGCAGTTCAACTTGGCCTAATTATCTGGGCCTTTCTTTTTGTTCCCATCTGAAGGGTATACACCCAGTCAGCTGCTGGGCAGCCCCAGGCCTCATCACGGGAGGTTACGCACACTGACCCTCCTGCGGACAGCCAATGCAAGTTAAATGTGAGCACCAAATGTCATCTTTCTTATTCATCATTATAAAACTTCCCTCCCCGTTCAAAATACCAATCTGCTGCCATTTTCAGACCCTCCCCCGCGCCCCTCCAAGCTGTCATTTCGCAGCGTTCGCTGCCAGTTGAGTGAATTAGCATCCTAACTGATGTGCTGTTATTCTCCCGTGCATCCCTCGGATGCGTTAACTAATGACCTCCCCCGGAAAACCCAGCCGGTCCGCGGCGTCTCCTCGCCGTTTGCACAGGTCCGGGTGGGCTCCTTGTGCACGCGGGAGCCTCCAAGGCTCTGCTGGGGAAAGCCGCGGGCACCCACAGGAAAAGGCCCTTCCCAGAGAGCGGCCCTTCACGTCTCATCCGCAGCAAATCGCTGCTAACACGCTGCTGTCATCCACCAGCGGCAGCGACGGGAGCCCGACCGCTCCCAGGGGGGCCCGCAGCTGCTGAGCCCCCAGGGTCACCGCAGCGCCTGCGCCAGCCCCGGGGCCCTGCCTCTCGCGGCGACGACCCGCCGGCTGCGGAGCTGCTGGCAACGCCGTCCACGGTGCTTCTCTGGGAGGGACGCGCTGCACAGGGGGGTGCTGACCGGGATGGGGGCACGGCGCTCGCGTGGCCAGGGGACCCCCCAGCAAGCAGGGTGCAGCACCCACACCCAGCACCCTGACCGCGACGCCCAGGGCTGCAGCGCGCTGGAGCCAACGGTGCCCAGCGCCCGGGGCGCTGCGGGAGGTGCCAGGCCAACGACCCCAGCGCGGTCCTTACAGGGCACAAACGCAGCACCGGGCCGGCGGGACCGGCTGTGCTTCTGGTGGGGCCAATCTGTGAGATTATGCAGAGACTAAACCTGGCCAGCACTTTATGTTGCATACTTCGAATGCTTCCTCTTTATAATAGCTTCGACTCTTCAGCAGTTTACTGCTGTCATTTACACTTTTTCCAAAAGATTTTGTATTACATGTAAACAATAAGCAAGAAGCCCTCTTGTCCTCCTGTAAAGCCCTGTCCGGCACGTGCAGTCCCCCGCTACGAGCATCCTCGGCATGCAGGAGGGGGACTCCAGGAATGCAGGGCCAGCAGAGCCACGTTTCCTCTCGCCGATGCAAGGCCACAGCAGCGCAGTGGACGCGGGACAGTTTGCACGTCCGCTCCAGGTGCTCCGCGGGGCCAGCACAGCACACAGGGGGGCTCGGCTACTTCTGGAGCATTTCTGTATTTCTGTAGTTCTTCTGCTTTGGTTGAAGGCATAAGCTTGGCTAACCACAGCTAACCCAGCTACACCACAGGGCACAGGAGCAACATTAAAATTGTATTTGGTAGCAAGTGGCACCACTTTGCTGTGTTTTTATGGGTTGCACTTGCAGACGTACCCCGCAGTAATGCAGCGTGCACTCCCTTGGTACTGGACATGCAGCAGGAGCAATGTGCTGGAAAGGGCCCGAAATGTCAGGAAGTGAGCTTTCGGGTTTATCCCAAAGCCCATGGACTCTGCAGGGGGAAGCCCCACTGCCTGAGGTTTTGGTTGGAGCTAACCCCCAGAAACACCGGCTTAACCTGCCGAACTTGTGAAGGCAAATGGAAGCGGTGGCTCAGGAAGACCTGAGCAGGGACAGCAATCATACAGGTGCACACAAATGATCGGTGAGCTTTTCTTGGTAATTTGACAATGTTTGTTAACACATAAAGTCTTGTGACAGCCCCCAAAGCAGTTGTGAAGTGGGCCCAAACTTTAATTAAGAGAGAAAATAGCAGAGGATTTGCTTTTTCATACCCAGTGAGATGAGCAGTCCCTGGTAATGCCAGGACAAGCCAGGGAAGCGGCCTGTGTGCTGCCACGCTACAGCCTCCAAGGAGAGGGGGACAACTGTCCTCTGGGGCAGGACTCCCAGTGCAAGCGGAACAGGGCTTGCTCAGCACCCTGAGCATCCCAAAAATGTGTGAAAAGAAGCTGAAAGGCAATCCACGTATCTGAAATGCTTCAAGGCCTGAAGTTCCCCATAGGACCAGTGTCTAGAGCAGCAGTACTCTAGAAACATGGAGCAGTGAAAAAATTGTCAAATCCCCCTTTTAGAACTGAAATCACTTTATAGACTACCAGAGCTTGAATAAATGTGGGAGGAATTTTAATGATTCCAGGTATTTCCTGCCTGTACGTGGCAGTGGCCGGTGCGAGGGCTGACCCCGGGTCACCCCAGCACATCCCCTGATCCTGCTGCACCCCAGCATCTCTGGCCCATGCGAGGCGGGGCTCAGCCCCCACAGTGAACGCACGCAAACACCTGCAAAAGCACCTCGGGCACAGATGTGAGAGCCATGACCCCGTGCCACCTCCCTCCCTCTGCCCAGGCTCCGCGCTGGCAGCAGACGTTCATGCAGATCTGCAGCCAGAGCCGCTCACGGAGCAGCAGGGAGTTAGGGAGAAGTTAATCCAGGGAATGACCTTTAGAAGGAAACTGTAGCATAGATAACTTGTCATATAGAAATGAAAGCAAAAATAAAATCTGCATCCCTGATTCCTTTTTCCTTTCAAAGCTTGGTGTCTGATTTTGCAAACTGTATTATATATGTTTACATTTCTATAAAGGCAAGTGCTCCTTGGAGGAGCAGCTTAGGTAATTCACATTTGCATCATGTGTAGCTATGATAAATAATAAATACATAGCTGATAAATGGTACTGTGCAACTGGAAGACCTATTTTTTATTGAATGGCTGACTAAATACTCATGTAAAAGTCATAACTTGATGCTTCTTTTACCCTGAGGCTGCAGTAATTTATTGTAGTAATTTATACAGGCTGCTGTGGTAAAGGGACAGTTTTAGCCCAGCCTGGGGACTGCCCCGTCCCACCAGCTCCTCCCTTCGGGTGCACGGGAGGATTTGACAGGGGACCTGCAGCGAGCAGAGAGGTTGGCGGGTCAAACCCGGTGCTTTAGGTGCAACGGGGCCACGGGACGAGGCCGGTGGGACACCGGCTGCTCCAGCACCCCACAGTCCGCGCAGTGCCCTCGCACCATCAGCGCACAATTTCCCCTGCACACGCTGCAGAGCCACGTGCGCAGGCCCCCATGTGCACAGACCCCGCGTGCACAGGCCCCCACAGCGTGGCACGCGCTCGCCCACACCCGTGGGTCCATCTCCCCGCCCTCGCCCCGCGGTGGGTACCCGCGCTCCTGCCCACCCCACCGCGACACCAGGGAACGGCTCCGCGGAGTGCACCGACAGCCTAAACCCTGCCACTCAAGCAGGAGAAATAAGGTTCATAAAGCACAGACCTAACGTCCAGCCTGTGAGACAGAGGTAATAAATACTGTCGTGGGCAATGCCTGGAACTTCTCTTTTAAAAATGTGTGGAGGACAAAACGATTCCTCCCAAAACACAAGTGGGCCCCATCACTGCCAGCATTCCACAGAATTAATTGGAGAAGAAATTTAAGAAATATATTCCCGGCAATATTCTGCCTTTGATAATTTAGAGGCAGCCATGATAACCACTATTTGTACATGACAGTCATATGAAATAATAAACCTTGCTAGCTATAAACATTACCAAATTCTGACACTATTGATTTATTATGTCTAACAGTGACATCAAACCGAACAACTGACAGAAACAATGTTACAGCTTTAAGAGCAGTTTGTCAACGATTAATTCTGCCAAACGGGGTTTAGTTTTATGCTGGGACTGCTTGTCTAGCAGTTGTCAATCCAAGCAAAAATTACTACTGCCACACGTCTGCTCACGCCAGCCCGAGGCGCCGCTCCGCTAGCCCTCATTACCCCTATCACTGCAAATACAGATGCAAGGCCAGTCCCTATTTAATATGCGTGTTAATTATGCAAATTATTAATTGGGCTGGTGCTTGAGGACTTGTGTTTATGCCCAGATTAGAGTCAATAACTGTATCACACAGCATTTTAAGCCTGACCTGTGACAGAAATAAAGCTGTGCTGAAAGCAACGTTCTCTCCCGCCAGCGCGGTGTGGTGCGGTGTGGCGCGGCGGCTGCTCACCGTGCCGGCTGCTCGCCATGCCCCCCGCTCACCGTGCTGGCCTCTCACCGTGCCGGCCGCTCACCGTGCCAGTCGCTCACCGTGCTGGCCTCTCACCGTGCCGGCTGCCGGCCGCGCTCAGCCGCTCGCCCCGTCGGGCACAGCCCGGCTGCATGGCTGGTCCCCGTGGGCACCCGCGCTCCCCGGCGCCCGCCTCACGCTCCTGGCTTCTTCCCACATTTTCATGGCCATTTTTCCATTAGGAACGTGGTTTTGTGCTATTTATATTACACTGTCAATAAAAAGCGTATGACATGATATTATACGTTGTAAATTTGTTTGATTTTTTTTTTAAATCAAATACAGTTAAACGTGTAAAGATAGAGGGTAAAGCTGTAAGGCTTTTCCAATTAAAATTTACAGCAGACAATGTTGTAAATTTTATACAGTTGTAATGCTTGCTGCAGTTGTGCTGAAATGGGAACTATTGATCAGCCTGATTTCCCAGGATACACGAGGGGGAAACAAGGTATTGCACAAGCAGAAACAAAACTTTCATTTGTAAAGCCTTCTATTATACTTTACTGCCCTCATTTGGTTCCAGATGCATCTCTCTTAGCAGAAGAAATAAGGTCAGAGCCTCTTCCCCAAAGAATAACAGAGCAGAGAAGGTTAACGGGGTGCTCCACATCGCTCTGAGCTGCAAACCGGCCTGTTCTGGCTCGCCCAGTGCAAGCGCTGGCTGAGTGCAGCACGGCCACCCAGCACGGGCACCCAGCACAGCACGGGGCACCCCGTACAGGCACCCACCCAGCATGGGGCACCTAGTACAGCCACCCAGCACGGGCAGCCAGCACAGGACACCCAACATGAAGCACCCAGCACAGCATGGGGGATCGCTGCAGCCCCAGGACCTGCTCCAGTGGTGCCTGAGGCGCCCCTGAACACAACAGAAGGTCTGTGGCGCCCAAAAATCAGTTCACAAACAGCAAGGCCACATCTTCATCTAGGATAATACTTATGAATGTATCCAGACTGATTTACTTTGGCAGAACTTTGAAAATAGTGCATTAAAAACAAAACAAAAAAACCAACAAACAAACAAAAAAAGGGGAAGGCAGCACGATGTGGCTGGGAATGTGTGCCTCAGGCCAGCGGAGCACCAAGGCACTTGCTCGGTCATATGCTGCTTACCAGACTCTCACTCATGCTATGGACACACACGCACAGGCCACGATTGCTGTTCCTCACAACATAAAGCCGAACCAGCACATCATGCTGTCTTTTATCCAGGTCGCTGGCGCTGCTGCGAGGGGATGCATTAATGGCACAGGTCCCGGCTCCAGCAGGCGGGAGGCACAGGGGCACCGTCCTGTGGTGTCACCGGAGGTGCCGAAATCGGCCCGGCCAGCCGCGGTCACGAGCGGCCTCCTGCAGCTCGGGGAGGGCCGGGGTGTCGGGGCGGGCGCGGGGCCACGCAGCACCGTCCTGTGGCATCCGCCGCTGAGCAGGCCCCGCCGGGCAGCACGGCCACCAGCCCAGCACCACCAGCCTGCTGCTCACTTCCCCCAGCTTTTAGCGACGTTTGGGCCAGATACGCTCTCTCCTATGTGGAGAAGATAACGCTTTTTAATGGAAAGCCTGGCACAAACAGAGCTGCCGCCCGTCCAACAGCTCTGTTAGTCTATGCTAAGAGCATTTACATATGAATTATGGCCACCTCCAGACTCAGATACGATGTTCTCTTTCGTTTGCACGTTTTCCGCACTTCTTCCTTCACTGCCCTGCAGTGACTGTGCCAGGCCCCCAGTCCTGAGCTTTCTAGGAAGGGCTCCAGGGGCCTGAGGCGCCCGTACCGACTGCCCCGCGCCCTGCAGCGCCGTGCCGCTGAGCAGCTCGGCCGCGGGGCCGGGCAGCCCTCGGGTGCCCTGGGGCTGCTGGGGCCCGGCACCCAGCTCGTCCCGCAGCCCTGCCGGCAGGACACCCAGCGCGCTGCAGGCCGTCGGCCTTGAAAGGTGCCGCCCGGCCACGCAGAGCCAGCTGAAACCTGCAGTGGCACCTGCCTGGACCGACGTGAATCTAAAACAGAAACAACAAAGCCGTGGCTAAGTTAAAAGGAGGAAAAAACAGACAATGGATGATCCCAATAATGGGGAAAGATAACAAAGCCCCTGGATCCTAGCATCTGGCACTAAATGCACTTTTCTGTAAACTGAATGGCGGCTTCCAAACTGCGCCAAGCATCGCTCCTTTGCCAAGGCAGTAAACAGCTTTTATCAGCAATAATGATGGCATAATCCCAGCTAAAAAGGAAAGTAACATATGGCAGCAGCCCTACAAACACCATCCCAACAAAGTAGGGGGCATTTTTATTACAGCGTCCACTTGCAGAAAACCTGCCAGACTACTTCTCTCTTTTCTCCTCTCTTTTTTTACAGGTTATCATCTTCGCTGTTTGAGCTGAATGTGGCATTTGGGAGTTTTAGACTAATGAGTTCATTTTTCTGGGGAAAAGAAAAAAAAAAAAAGAGGAAGAAAAGATACCCAGAACTGACAGATGACAACTAACGCAAACAGGCTTGTGAAATGAACATATATGCTTAACACAGTGCTTTGGAAAAATAAATGCTGCAAAGGTGCCACATTACTTCAAATATTATTATACGGTCTAGTCTTAGGTGCAATGCTGTGTTTGGAAAACAAATATGTGGGAAGTAATAATTCAGATCTTAAACAATTTTTTTCCCTAATGGTGCAATATGTTATATAGGAGCACTGCTAATAGGTCAGGTGCAAATCAGTGCAAATTTTGTTTACAAGCTGATTTCAAAAACAAAATTAATCTAACATTATTAACCTTTTTTAATGGCTGGCATCCTCATTTATATTTGTGGATGTAATATTCACAAAACTGATTTTAAGCCCAACTGTATATTTATCAATAACAGCATGAGACATAATGCCCGTGTGAAACACATTGGTGTGGACTACAGAACAGTTTGCCGTCACACTGTCTTGCTTTTAATTGATGAAACAGTGGTTCACTTTTTCGTTATCTGTTATGATTTGCTGAAATATCATCTCCAAATAGAGAGATTCCAATCTCACTTTGGCTGTGCAATCTCATCATGCAATTATTTGAAAACATTACAGTTCACTAATTATCATGCTAATTATTTTGCCCTATACGTTTGCCATCCCGTTGTACAATTAAACATAGAGTACAAACCTTTATTTAGTCCATGCAAATGCATGTGCTGATTGGAGAATGAATGTGAAAAAGTGGAGGAATGCACTAATATTTTTTTGACATCTTTACCTATAAATATTTTTTCAGACTGAAAAATGTATCTAATAGCTCCACTCACTGATGTGCACTGCAGTTTACCACAGTGTCTATATTTCTGTTGTCAGTTTTACAGTATCTCCCTTCATTAAACCTATCAAGTTTTCCTTTTGATCATGCAACCAAGGCCAGAAGACAGATATCTTCCTGGAACAGAGCAGTCTGCCAAGTCTTTCACAAGACCAGCTTTAACCTCCCTATTGATTTTCTCAACACTGCAGCCATTCATTGTTTGTGACATTTGGCTGTCGGCTCTTTAACACCCTTCAACCAAATCAATTTCATATTTTTGTCAATGCCCTGCTAGAGGATGAGCAAAATGGGAAGAGACTTAGCATGATTTAGAATGTTGATTTCCTAGAGCAGTTTTATCTGTAGTTTTTACAAGCCTTATAAAGTTAATTCAACATGTTTATTTAAGCATACGTAATAAATTGGGAGAGAAGCACTACCAGAGTTAAGTTTCAAATTCCCCAAATCTAATTCATGAAGGAAACTGAATTATTATATCAATGTCAGTAAAAATAAATGTGCAGCAGTCCTGATCCTTCCAAAAACCAAAAACAAATTAGGCAGGTCCCTGGCCAGTCCCTGCCTGCTGTGCCAAGCCCGTGTCAGAGCTGAGCGCGAGCGCCAGCCCACACCCGGCCCCGCCAGTAACACGGGGCACTCCCCGGTGTCCCCCCACCACTGCTTCCCCGCGTGATGAGAGGCAGCCAGGCTGGGCCCTAAAATAGACATAATTGTGCTTCCTAGCAGTGTCCATCAGAAAACAGCACTTACAGAGCCAGAGAATGAGCCGTGCCCTACAGAGAAGGGCTTGCCAGAGGTCGGCGCTGGATCCTCAAGGACAGGGTGACAGCAGAGCCACCTGCACTTGCTCGCTCATACAGAAATTGTACCTGTTCATGCACGTTCCTGGGGACATTATTGTCCTATCACAGAAGGCAGTCCTGCTGCTCCGAGCTGCTCCAGGCGCTGCCAGTGGGAACGGGAGCCACTGCCACAGGAAAGCGAGCAAGGAGCCCGGTCCTTGACTAGCCTGGAGCACCCTGTGGCCCTCCAAGTAACCGGTGAAACAAAAGCAAACAACTCAGACCCCAAACATGTGCAATCACCATCCACCTAGGCCTTGCTGAAGGAGGTCTAGCCTCTGGAGCAAATGTGTTTGGAGATCTTTCGGGAGCCCGGGTTGTGCTGCACGCTGCCTCTGCAGCCGGGCAGGGTGTGCCGATGGAGCAGGGCGCGCAGGGCCCCTCCTGCATGGCCGCCGAGTGACTTGCAAACAGCATACTCGTCTGATAGACCAGAGGCATTAAAATGGGGATTAACAGCCTGGCAGCTTGAACAGCTTATTTGGAGTCCTAGGCACTGTTGTGTAAATATGTATTTAGGGCATTTCTAGGATGCATGTTAAAGACACGGTGGATTGTACCCGTGTCTCTCGGCACACCTGGATTTATGCGATGTTTATTAGAAGTCCTACAGGTACCGTGTGCTTGGTAAATACGGTTATGGAAGCAGTTACTGCCTGTAATGATCTAGTTTGATCTTTTGTGTTTGTCTGCACATCTCCTCACACATCCAGCTTAATCTGCTACCTTCAGGAGGGAAAAGGCAAAGAGGTATGTTCAAGGATAGGACAGTAAAGCTTTTGCAGAGCAGGCCTGCGGACTTGTCCAGTGTCCTGCCTGTGGCATGGAGGTTTCCTCCCTGGCTCCTGGGGAGCGGGTATGGTCCTTCCACAGCACTCCCCTCTATTTTTTATCCACTGATGAATGGAAGACGGCTTAAGCTGTGGTGGTTTCAAGGACAAGGAGGACTGTGATGGCGCAGCTGACACTTTACTACATCAGGGACACGAGCAGAAGGGAACTCCTGCCCCCGAGGGGCCACAGGAAGGCCTGGGGGCCATTCCTGTCCTGCCCAAGCCCCCTGAGCGTGGCCTGTGCCCCAGCCCAGCCCCACAGCGGGCAGGGCCCAGCCTCTGTGCCCCCGCTGCCAGGCGCCTCCCAGGCGGCAAGGCCCGACCTGGCCGAGCAGCAGGGGAAAGCCTGATGAGAAATGAGTTGGAACAAAACCTGTAGTAAAAAGAGATTACAACTCTCGGCCTAGACCCTGGGGGAAGGAGGGCAGTGTGTTTAAAATACTGTGCCTAAAATAAAAAATATTCTCCACACTGGCAACCTATTTTGCTGGGTTCCTCATAGGCTCTTTCCAAGACCATGTGCACACCATGCCCCCTCCTCCCAAGGGACAGCCAGGACATATACAGCCAGGCTTAAAAATAAAGTTTCCAGGATGCTTTCCCAGCGTGGTGTCCTTCCAACACAGACTACACCCAAACCAGCCCTCCAGTAAACCCCAGCTGATGGAGCGCGGGGAGAAGGGATGGCACAGGGTAGGATGGGACAGGCAGGTGAAGCCCTGCACATGGGGGCTGGAGCACCATGGCCACAGGACCCTGCACCAGCTGCTCCCCAGAGCACCCCAACATCGCTCTCCTTCAGCTGAAGCAAGACCAGGCCCGCAGACAGCAGTCCTCCACCCAGAGTCAGCCCCTCCCTGAACAAAGGCACCTTCTCCCAGCTCCATGTTGTTGTTTTGGTCAGAGCTGCCTTTCAGCATCACCAAGAAAAATGCAGCCAGACTTGGCTTTTTTTTAATAAGCATTTCTCAAAATTAAACAAGAACTTGTTCAGCCTCAAGTGGAAGAAATATAGGGATCGAATTATGAGCAGAACAGGGGAGCGTAGGAGTGCCAATGCTCCACATCTGCTCTGGCACGCTCACCAAGTGTGTGCCAAACACCCCACTTTCTGGTGCTGATAAGGGCAGCAAGCGAGCTCTGGGGGTCTGGGATCAGCGTGGGGCTGGGAGGGCTGCCCGCGACGGGCACCTGTCCCCAGGCAGCACCGGCCCGGTCCCCCTGCCCCCGGCTCTCGGCACCCAGCAGTAGAGCAGCGGTGGGGCTGGCGCTGGATGTGTCCCCCAGACCCCGGGGTGTAGAACAGCAGGTGGTGGTGGTGGTGGTGCCGTGGGAGCGCCCCTGCCCGGCGCTGGGATGGAGCTTGAGCGGCTTTCAGATGGTGGGAGACTATGGCTGCTCCTACATCTGGACGGGGGAGAACCCAAAATACCAGAAACTCAATCCAAGGCAGTTTTCATACCCAATGAGGCAGCAAAGGAGCAGCCTGAAAAATGTATTTTAATGTATTTACTATCTTTTTTAGTTTTCTAGCACCACGTGGGAGGACACAGGAATTTCTCACTCACAATAATCTCAGAATATTCCCTTATTTCCCTGCTATTTTGCTGCGGGATTTTTTTCACTATGACCCAATATCCTCCTATTTTCAGCTGCAGCATGTTTGCTTTGATGACGCCTTAACCTAGAAATAGTCTCCAGTTGTTTACCCACTGGTAGAGCTTCAAATATTATATTCTCACTTTTTTAAATCAGTGCAGACACCTGAGACAAAAAGTGTCCCAAAAGCTGCCTACAAGAGCTACATGCTGGTCACTCTTTCTTGTCAAGGTTGATTTATTGCCTCCTTGCTGTTCAATTTCACATTTTGTCCTCATCATATCCGTGGCTCATGATCATTCTAGGCTGACCCTTGTAGGGCAGGCAGGGAATATTGATAAAACAATTATCTGTTAGCCGTTCATTTGATTTTCCATTTCAATTACGGATTGCACGAGGCAAAAGGAAAAAGATTGCATCATTGATTTTTCTACCTTACAACAGTAAAGAGTTGCTTTGATGGTTATAAAATGAATGCAACTCAACCATGCTTTTAAAGGTCATATTTTTTGTTTTACTATATTTCTTAAAAGCCTTAATATATGCAACTGTACAAGGGGAGAAAGACTGTATCATCGGATCAGATAACTAGATACAAAGCACACATATGTCAAAGAAACACCGGTGGAAAAAAAAAAAAAAAAAAACTTGCTCTGATGTATTTACAATAAATCTGATCTTCCCAAACAAACTCCTCAGCATCATTTCACAGCTGAGATGTGGCTCTGTAGTCAAATGCCTGCCTGCAAATGCCTCTCCTTGCATGCAGCTAAGGAGAATTTAACAAGCCGTTCCTGGAAAAGTGGCCTCCTGCCTGATGGAAAGCTCCATGCTCCGTCTCTCAGCTCTACGGTATTATTGCACATTAAGAGTTTGTTCAGTTCACGTAATATGCAGAGAGCTGTTACAGAAAGAGACATATTATCCCTACTAAACAGAACTATGTTAAAACTTCACCTATCTGAGAGGATGATAATGTGCTCTTGCCAGCCAGTGATCCAGGACGGTCACACTCGCGCAGGAACGGTGCTGAACCTCCTGCACTTCATTACGGTTCAGCGCATGGTACAGCTCCGGGGGATTTTCACATGGCCGACCCTCGGAGAAGTTCAGCCTTTGATCAAGGTTTAGCGTGCCTGGAGTGGCCGTGGTGCAGGAAAGGGTTTCCATTTTCTGTGTCATGGGGTGCCAGTGCTGATCTCCTTAAAGCCCTAGAGTTTTCTTCCAAGACTGGATTACGCTCAGCAATTAAGGTAATGAACTGGCTGAGGTAACAAAGCATAATGATCTCTTTTGTCCTTTGAATGCTTATGAACTCCGCTCATTCACAATAGTCTGGAATGCAAAGCTTTCTCCAACACTGCGCGGCTTAAAACTGTGTAAAAATGATTACTTCCATTATGCCTTCATGGTTTGACATTTTTAATTTAAACACCTGTAATATTTAAGCATACTTCTCAGAACCAAAATACCCACTCTCGAAGAATGCTAGCTTGTAATTCTTGTAATATTTTGACATCTTATGAGTATTATTTTAATGCCTGAAAAGATAATGTGATGAATCCATTACAAATATATCAAAATATGTGTATAGGGGACTGTTTCTCACTTTTTGTTTCAAAACAATGGATTTCTTTAAATAAGGCACAACAGCTGAGAGAGCAGTACTATTTTCATAAGGCAGTATACTGTGTCAATAATGGAAACAGCCGAACAACATTGCCTCTGCATATGGGCAGACAAATGCAACAGAACTTTCGCTTCAAATGAAGTCCTTTTATGCTGTATTAAATACTGTCTTACACTTTACAATCCTTTCCGAGCACAGGATATTTTTATGCAGCTATTACACTTTTTAAAAACGTTTACTTAAGGTTTTATTTATTTATTTTGAAACATCTGGCTACTACTTTTATATTTTTTTCAATTTTTTTGCATGATATAAACCTTCTGCACTGCAGAATCCGCTGCACTCTGATCTTTCATCTTAACACATTTCCAGCCCCAAATTTCACTTCAATCTCACCTCATCTCTCCATACTACATTAACCCCTGGCAATTGCCTTCCAAATGACCCCATTAAGCTGTAATTGCCTCAGCAGGCCTGCACTTTCGCTTGTAATTCTGTACCTCTCATCTCCCAGACGTTCTCTCAGCATCATTTCGTGTTCTGGCTCCCTTCACTGAGCTCAGCTTATGACCTCGCTGCACCATGGCCGAAATGACTACTAAAAGCATAACAGAGACGGAATTCCATTACTTATTTTTAAAAGTTCTCTGGTGCCCTAATGTAATATTCTTTGGGGAGTGTTGTCAAGGATACCAAGCACCAGCCATTAAAACCTTTTGTTTCCCAAGGCATTCCGTCTTTTATTAATAAATAAAGATAAAGAGAAGCTCATCCACCCTCCAGAAAGTCAGCGTGTGTTTGCAATGGTCTGGTACAACTTCAAGCCTTATTCTGCCCCTTGTATTTAAAGAACGGCTGGGCTACACCTAGGAGCAAGGCAATGCAGGCTGGAAGCTACAGCGTGCTCTATCCAGCAAAAGTGCTGCACAGATAAATTAAAGTCGTTCTGCAGATCATTTTGCAGGAGCAACTCTGCACAGTAATGTCTACCTTTAGCATATGCTCCGCTCGCACCTATAAAGAAAATTAAAGCTGAGGTCCGAGTAGCCCTATGCGTGGACACCAAACAGGGGAAGAGGAAAACACTAGAACTATCATATCCCACTGTCACCGCTAACAGTCTATCAAGGATAATGGGAATCCCCAATGGGGGTGAACAAAACAGCATGGAAAAAGCTGCCTAATCCTTTAACTGTGTTTGTGGCTCAAATGTGTTAAGGAGGAACCTCCTGCTCACGGCTGTTGTGAGACGGCCAGGAGACATATATTTTAGATTGAAAATTAATTGGTGCTGGATCCAAGCAAGCCTTTGTAGCAAGCAGTAACCTTTTCATTTTATGGTCATGACACTGAAATATTAAGAGCCCTCTTCTCCCATAAACTATATAAACAGAGGCACTCTGAAAAATGGAGGTAGTTTTTTTCTGTGGCAGAGAAGGAGTTTTACTCTTAATTCATAATAAAACTCGGCACTGGGGCTGAGGGTGGTGTCAGGCCCAGGCTGCACACGGAGGGTGCAGGCACGGCGGCTCCTCACTGGCCCCTCACGGGGGCTGCGGCACCCAGGGTCCCTGCTGCACCCTCCTGGGTCTGCTCCTTTGTAAAGGAAGCAGGCTTGGATCACTGACAAGATGAGAGCCTGGCCTGACCCTGCCCCGTCCTCGTGGAGGGCAGCACAGCACAGCCCAGCCAGGCCAGGGCCGGGAGCAGCGGCAGAAGCCGGGTGCCCGCGCCGCCGCTCAGGAGGGCCTGTCCTGCTGCCTCAGCGCTGCATGGGCTGCCCCACCGGATCCAAGTCCAATAGGTGGTTTTCTTAGCCAACGCTGACTGCTGTCCCTTGACTATCATCCCTAAATATCACCTCATCTACGGCAGCTACAAGAGCTGAAAGCACCGCTGGGGACGCAACAGCCAGGCCGGGGCTGAGCGCCCACATCTGCGGGCCCAGCAGGGTGCAGGCTGCGAGGCCGCTGGCCGGAGCCTGCTGCGGGGTCGCTCGTGGACCACGGCCGAAGCTCTCTCGAAGCTCTCTCTGCTGCACCCAACAAGGAGCCGCAGCTGGGCCTGCGGGGCATGGGTGGGCGCCCAGACAGAGGGTGCAGGCACTGGCACTGCAGCGGCCGTGGAAGGGCCCATCAAAGGCTGTCAAAACCCACGACTGTGCAGATGTGGCTCCCTGCCCACACAGCCCATCTCATAAGCTGCTGGTTGGTAGGACAGCGTATCAGAAAGGTCTTCGCTTTATGCATGACCTGCTAGCTGTTTCCTTACACATCTATTCCTAGTCACCGTCAGAGACTAGTGCTAGACCAAGTCAACTCTCCACCTGATTCAGGAGACCCAGATGATTTGGTTGAATTTGTTTTAACCTTATTTCTGGTAATAATGAGTTAGCATGGATTTTTAACCAAGAAATATATTTCATTCAGGAGTCCCAACCAAAAGCAAATTCCTGAGAGCTTTTCATTTCTCCTCTCTGGAAGGCCAGAGACAGCCTGTGTCTAAGGACATTTGTGTGTCTGTGACGCTGGGAGGTGACACTGTCTGTGGTAGCACATGTCATGCTAAAACTGACTAATGTCACCGGGGCTATTGCACGTGTCTCTGCAGGGCCGCACATTGGCTCATGCCCTCTCCGACTTCCGAGGGACATCTCAGCACTGGAGGTAGCACAGGAGGCTTCTAAAAAGGCTGTCCCTCAGCCCCAAAGTCACGTCCCTCTGACTGTCTTCTGGGGAGGATCTACATAGATGTAAAAGGATAAAGTAAATCAGTCTAATCACTTATCTGCTCCAAATGTACCAGAATAAATAAGAAATGAAAGGTAACTTCTACATAAAGGCATGGTTTCTGCTAGCGGATGTCTGAGCTTGGCTCCTTCCTCTGGCTGCATGTAGGCTGCACATTGCAGTGAGCATCACAGCTCTGTCTGCATTTATTCTACACACTAGGCAGGAAATTTCCATTTCATGCATCACTCACGTTTTGTACTGATTCCACAAAGTCAGTGCTTACACTCAACATAAAACCGAGAGGAACTCTAATTGGTTTGTTGTTGCTATTGTTTGAGATTTCAGTTTAGGCTCATTGGGCACCAATTTTGTTTGTTTTTCAGTGAAGCTTGTGTTATTAAAGTGAAAAGCAGAGTCAAGAAGCTGAATAAAAAGTCAAAGTACATACGGTATTTTTGTTTTCTTTAAAATGAACTTGGATTTTATCATACTCCACTAGTCTGTAAAGCAAAGCTAGTGCCATTTTTGCCAACATCCTGACAAAAGATCAGCACCAACAAAGGCCATAATCACCAGACCTGATGCTGCCCTGGTTCAATCATAAGCACACAGCAGCAAGGGTCATCTTCACTGAGTGCTTTGCACGGTGCTGAGAACATGGCAGCCTCTGAGCATTACCTGCCTGCCAAGAGCACGCTAGGCTGTGCTCCCTCGCACCAGGAGCAATGCAGTGCCAACACACTCATTTCCATGGAATATT
Source organism: Anser anser (assembly GCF_964211835.1). Taxonomy (NCBI): domain Eukaryota; kingdom Metazoa; phylum Chordata; class Aves; order Anseriformes; family Anatidae; genus Anser; species Anser anser. The sequence goes on along the minus strand of NC_139742.1, from coordinate 12,163,928 downwards.
TTGGCTTTTCTCATTACCAGCTTAAACAGGACTTAAATCCTGAACAGAATCTGTTGAGTTTTTCCATGCAGAGGTTACCAGAATGCTGCCAAAAAAAAAAACCACCTCAGAAACGCTACAAATACCCAAACAACTGAAATCACTAAAGACAAAGTACCTCCATCCCCAAAACTTTGCAATATTTCTTGTTTGTCTAGTTATTGAAGTAAACACGAGTTAGAGAGGCACTTTATCGCCATTTCCAGAGTTACTGGACATGTCTAATGAAAACAGCAAGTCATGAAGCATGGTATGGCATCAATGCCACAGCAGAGGGAACCATGAAAAATGAGTTGTGCTCCTCATATTCCAGAATCCTTTTCCTCTCTTCCCAGAGAAAAGATCTAAACTAAATAACTCCATGCCCCATTTACTTCTCACCTACTCGGGTGAGAGAGGTGTCCCTGAGCTCTTTGCTAGAGGCGTGCCACAGGGCCGCAGCAGCCTGCCGAGGGGGAGGCAGGATGAGGCAAACAGTCAAGTTTCAGAGGAGAATTTTCTGAATTCCAGGAATGCTGGTGTGGAATTAAGAAGCAAAGGAGAAACATGAAACACCACTGAAAGGGACACAGAAATAGTTTAGCAGGTTTGATTGTTTTGGTTGCAATGTCAATACAGCTGACACTGCACGAAATGGCAGCCAGAGAGGCCGTGTAAAACAAACAGCCCATCCACACGGCCCCAAGAACAGTGCTGATACAATTGACTCGGAAGTGTTGCCAATCAAGCAAGCCTTTAAAGAAAAGCACGAGAGATCCCAAAACTTTCAAAGAAAATCTGCAGCTTGGGAAATTTTTCTCTGTATTTCCACAACCTTCCCACCTGTGACAATATTGCTATGCTACTGGAATGGCCAGCGCAGGGAGGGGCTGCAGCCCTGCCTTGCACATCTCTGTCCTCGTCAGGGCAGGGCCGGGGCAGGCGCAGGGGTGCCGCGGGCAGTGCCGCCGCTGGGAGCAACGCCAGCAGCAGCAGCTCGATGGGCACACCGCCGGCAGGGGCCCTGCTGCGCCCAGAGCCCCGCGTCACGGCACTGATGGGAGGGAGGGCAAGGCGCCGGGAGCTCTGAGGCATCAGACGGGCACTGACGCCAGACCCGTGCACGCCTCGTCCCCACCACCCCGCAGCCGCCTGCTGCTGTGAGCGGCCACGCACAGCCCAGGCCGTGGCTTCCCCAACACTGGACAAAACAAAGCACGCAGCGTGACAATTTCACCACTGGGCAACAAGGCTACGTTGAGGGGAAACGCAGTGCGTCTGACCTGCACCCAAACCGGGCAGCGCCGCAGAACGCGGCTGGTGGAGGGTCCCAGCGCTGGGACGCTGCTGCCCTGGGAGCTGAGCCGACCGCCCCAGAACGGCTGTGGAACCAGCACACGGGGCACGAGGGTGCCTTCAAGATGCTGCCCAGTTCCACAAACAGATGGAGAAGGCTGATAGCCACTCCTGGGCTGACAGGACAAATTTGCTGTGGGTTAGGGCTAACCTCCTCAGAAGGGACATTTATGGCATCATTAGGAGCCCTCCCACCATCTGTGCTGGGCACTGGAATTGTTTTCTCCTTCATCTTTGGCTGCCTGTGATGAATGGAGGAGGAGGAAAGCCAGGTGCTGCCCACAGGAAGAGCTCACCCCCCAGCATCTTGTCCGCTGCTGCCCCTTTGGCAGGAGCGAGCCTCAGCTCCTGCAGGGAAGGTTTGCGGTGGGGCTGGTGGGTACCCAGAGGAGGGCAATGGCATTTCCAGCCGTAGCCCCCTCCAGGGTGGGAGTTTCCGAGAGCCGCAGGCTCTGCGTGCTCAGGGCTGGGGGCCAGGGCCCAGCGCAGCGCGCAGCAGCCTTCCTGCACGCCGCTGGCTGCAGCACCGATGCAGCTCCGGCTTTCACTGCAAGTGCACACAGTGACAGAGCCATTCTTAAGTGAAAAAATATATACAGTATTTTGCATTACCTCCCCTTTGAACCTTGCACCAAGAATGAAATCTTCTGTTTCTTCCCGAGCAGTCAGCTTGTATCCTGGAGGGCACATCTGATCAGCTCTGTCCCTTGCTCATCTGGTTCCTCAACATTTTTACTTTTAATTCCTAATTAACTCCTAATCCCTAAACTCCTGAGGAAATTCTCGGTTATTCTCTTTTCTGCTCCTCAGTTCTCATCACTGACAGACGCAAGTACTGTTCATTTCATTGCAGTAACAAACACAGACTCATTCAGCAATATTAACATGTTACATAGACTTACTCGATCCAAGTTACATCTATCCCTGTGCAACAAACCTGAATGAACTATAGATGGGTTCTACAATTCAAAGCAAGAACTGAGCAAGAGAGAGGAAATTATGTGGATAATAAGGCACCTAAAACCTATTCAGCAATCCCACCACGGTGACCAGTCCAGCAAAGAGCCATTCTGTACTGAAGGCAAGCGATGGAAACTAAAAGCATCTATGGCCCCCATTATAAAATGTTTCACATGGAAAAAAATACTCTTTTTGTAGGTAAAATGATACAAAGCAGAAGCTGACGATAAATTTTTCCTTTCAGTTTTAATCAGGCTTCCTGTTGTAAAAGCTCAGCAGACAGTGACGCGAGACACTGCCTCCCAACTTCGGTTCACCTTTGCCGTTCCACCAGGGACACCATGTCAAGATTGTTCAGCTTTTTTGATGAGTGCTGCGTGGGTAACTAATGTGTAAATGCAGATACGTATAGAAAGCAGTTTTGACAGTGATGTATTGCAACTGGTTCCAGATGTCGGCAAGGGATGCTTGGCCAGGCACCTGGGGCTCGCCTGCCACGGAGCCGCACCAGCACCAAACCAGTCTTCAAATAGATCACAAGGCTTTAACTCTCCAATTATAATCTTATTAAACAACCATCACTCGAGCTTCTGCTTCTCCTCTTCCAAGATGTCTACAAAATATCTCTGTGTTGTTGCTCACATTTTAATTTTAATTAAGGGCAGATAAGCTGCAATGTGAAGCTTTGCATTAAACCCTGCAGTTTGGCTGTCAATGGGAAGCCTAAAAGCAAGCAAGCTGTTGAATCAGTCAAAATTAACCTTATACTGATGTTTAACAATTTTTATATCACTACACAAAAACTTGCACATTGCTTATGCCGAACGTTTAATTAGATACCCCTTAGTTGTTGAAGTAAATGTTGAAATGGCACAACAAATATTCTAATATCATGTTTCCATGGAAGATTATGGACAGGTAGTGGATTTACCTTTGATATTAGACCAAATTGCTGTGGAGATTGTTTTAAAGAAGAAGGTCTTGCTTACATGATTGTAAAATCCACTAGGAATATGTTGATTAAAAAAAAAAAAAAAAGTATCTAGCCAAAATTTATACCCATTGTGCCAAGAACCAGGCAACGTGCAAACGCCCAAGCTGAACATGGCCAGTTAAATACGGACACTGCAGGAGCAGCTCTGGGGCTTCTGCCCTCTGCACCTCGCAAGCTCAGACAGCCAGTCCTCCCGATTCAGTAACGGGGGAATTTTAAATAAAAATAAAAATGTGTATTGAAAAATTAAGTAATTAATTAGCGCAATAACAGTCATACTGGATGCACAATTAATGTTGACAAGCTTCTGGAAGATGTGGCCAGAGGAGTAACTAGGCAGAGTGCACGTTACGTTCCAAAGAGCAGCATTTAACCTAGAAAACTGATAAAGTTGCACTTCTTACAGCAGAAGTGTTTGTAGCTCAGCTCCAACATCAGCGTTTGGTCTAAAGGGAATTTTTTCAAACAACCTGTCTGTCTCCCTCCTCTTTCAATACAAAACTCGGAGCTCCAATCAAAACCGCTCTCGGGGGATCACCCTACAGCTCCGCTCCCTCCATGTGGTTTTGATAGCAGGCATTCGCTCATTGATCAAGATAGCTGCAGAAAGCAAGCTTGCTGCTTATCCCAGAACAAAGAGGGAGACCTATGTTGCTGATTTTCTCTATCACATCAAAGGGTTCAGGACATGTTTAATAAAAGCACAAGCAGAAATGAGGAGCAGTGCTGAGAATTAGGCGGTGGCGCTGGCTCCCTGCAGCACGCTTCCGCCAAAACCTCCCCGGCCACTGCCACCCCCACTCTGTGTCAGGAGCCCCCCGATCAATAACCTCTTATTATGAGTAACCTGTTTAACTAGAGCCCAATCGGGCGTGTTGGGTCTAATGTCAGTTGGTATATTGATTGGGGGGGGAAAGACAGACTGACCGGTCTCTGTTACTTTTCCGGTTGGATCATCAAATTTACTTCTAACCTGCATTTAAATGATCAACCTGTAAAATTTTATTACTAGCACAGAATTCCCTAATGAACGGTGCCAGATAGCGCAAGAGCTGTAAACTATCACTTCCTTTCTGCTTCTGGGGCTCGTGGTATGACAAACCTCTATTAGCCGTTTGTGGCGCGTGCTTCACGCTCAGCAACACAAACCGCACGGAGCCGCGGCTGCCTTTTGTCCACCTCCTGCAGCCGGACGATGTGAGATTGCTCTAGGTGGGAAAGAAAGTTTGGGGGGCATCTTGATTGACCAGTGAGCTTTTTCAATGGCATGCTCTGCATTTTGAGGTGGTGGATAGGAACCAAAGGACCTTTTGCTTCACTAAAGCAGAAACTGATAAAAAATGGCCTTTTCCTGCAGCCAGGAAGCCAGCATAGGAGCGAGATGACACAGATAGCTCGCAGGCGGCATGTTAATGTGTGCGAGCATCCTGGTGCGAGCAGCCTGCCTGCGCGGGCAGCCACTTCTCCAGGGCGGCGTGTGTGTGTTGGTAGCGAGGGTCGGGGACCACGAGCACGCTGCCTGCCCCCAGAGCCACCGGCCGCAGCCGGGCAGCTCCGCGACCTTCGGCGGGGCCCGCAAGGCCGGGGGGGCTGCTGCCGGAGCTCGGTCTGCCCCGCGTGTGCTACAGGGGTGCGTGCACCTCTGCGTGGGCCCCGGGCACGCTGCGAGGCACAGACGGGCTGCCACCGATGGCGCTCTGGCCTCTTCCAGCCCTTTTCGCTCCTCGGTTGCTTGACGTGAGGGGCTACTAGCATTTCTGGGCACGGCTTGATAGGTCTTAATGCACTGTGGTAATTTTTACTCCGACTTTCTAATTCGTTTTCTGCTTCCCAGCTAACAAACTGGTTAGGAGTTGCGTCTGGAAAATCCCCAAATGACTTGGGCAGCTAATACAAGACGGAATATTGGGCAAGTAATTAAGATGGTTGGATAATTGTGAGGAATGTTAATTCTTCCAGGCTTTGTAGCTCAGAGCAGTCATGGTTTGCAGCCCTGACGCCCCACTGCGCCGTTGCACCCTGTGTAGGAGTGGCGCACAGAGCAGGGGCCACGCCACCCGTGTGGGCTCGCACCCAGCAAACCACCAAGTCTCACAGGAAATCCCAGAGCTCCGGGTGTGCTGCTGCTGTTGTGCACCCTCCACGTCCTTCGGAAGAAGAGGACGAGGATTAGGAGGAGGCGTGCAGTGGGGATTACATGCACATTTCTTCCTGTGGAGACAGCCACGTTTAAAATCCACTGGAGCTAACGTTGATCTCCCAGGTCACTCCCGTAGCCTTTGGGCTGGGCCCCAAGTGTGCACGAGCCAGTCGACCCGAGCCCTTTGCACCACAAAACGCCCCCCAGCACACGATTGATTTGGATGCATTTGTGCACTGGGGTGGGTTTGCTGAGTTAATAACTGTAGGAAACAGAACTATCGGGTGAATCCCAGCAATACGCGTGCTACAAGACAACAGAAGGATTTAGTCCTACCTGCTATTTACATTCATAGTCTTGCACAGCCTCACTGCAGGGCACAAAGCCTCTCCCCACAAACACATATTTTGGTTATACTAATACAAAGTTGCTAAAAAATACAAACATCTCATTGTTGTGATTTGCAACTCAACCACAAATCAGCAACATGTTTAAAGAATCTTCCATATGCATCTTACTCTAAGTAAAATAGCAAATGCACTAAAATTTGGGCTTCAGACAGACAGGATGTCAGTGCAAGCAGGAAACATATTTGGAGACTGCACTGGGAAGCCCTTCTCATGCAGAGAATCCTCAATGTGGAATGGCCTGGCAGGCAAGTTCAGCCAGGCAGAAACGCTGAGATCATTCAAGAAACAATTAGATAGCATCATGTGGGGAACCAAGTACTTAACAGAGAATGCACCCTGATGCTCCGATGGGCTTTTACTCAATTTAACAACTATCTTACAGCCTCACAGACTTTGGTATCCTCTCCTCTAGGCCTGGGCAGTGAGTTGTGAAGAACTTTCTCAGTGACAAATATTTTAGAAAATGATTCCCCAGCCTGGGAGAAAACGGGGCTTCGGGAAGGGCTCCTGTAGGGACGGGAGGTGGCAGCAGGATGCGAGCGCGTTATATTTCATAAGCTCTTTGTGGCACGCTTGGACCCGGTGCTGGGAGCTGCAGCCCGGCGGCCGTGGCCACGCAGGAGCCGTAACGCTGCCCCCCGCCGCTCGCCCACCCCGTGGCACCGACACGAGGCGCGGAGACGGAGCAGCACGCCGTGCTGGCAGGCAGGGGCAGGGACGGGGACCGGCTGCCAAACTCCCAGTCCCACAGGCCAAAGGAGAAGAGGCACAGCACCACAGGGACGCGCTCGGTCGCCGTAGGAGCTACCGATGCGCCAGCGGCACGAGCACGGCTCTCCCGCAGCGCGTGGCGGAGGAGCAAGGGCAGGTTCAGGCATCAGGCACTGGCTATTGCTTCTCCAGAAATAGCGCTCAGGCACAAACTCTGCTAAATGTGACAAAAATGCTTGCATCCCATTGACACGAGGCCCCACGCTGTGACTTGAACTAACAAATATTTCACGATCTGTATGTGAAAACCTACAAATTAAAAAGAAATTGCTGTAGGTACACAGTCCTCTGCCAGAGAACTAGTAACAGGAGTTAAGAGACACTATGGAGACATGGGCACTTATCACAAATATTCTCCCTGAAAAATAATAATCATCATCAAAAATTGCATTTTAGGACATAGACATTAAGAATATGCTGCTCTAAAATGTGCTCTTTATCTCAGAGACAGCATGAGTGTATACCATGTGATGGAGCAGTTGCTATGGTAATGCTCTTTATTGAATAGCAGACTAAACAAGTGCATAAAACCCATTTACAGAATAGCATGTACAAGTCCATGAAACTCACATAACGCACCAGCATGGGAGCAACTACCCTCAGCCTGGGGTTTTTCAGACCCATGTAAAATTGAGGCTGCCGGACCTTGGTGGGTATTTTAATAACAGGCTTGTTTGTTTCCCCGGTTCGTGCCAGTTCTGCCGCTGCCCATCCCTGCAGCAAGATGTGCCTGGCTCTGTGCACAATGAGCACGCAGGACTGGGCACATGGATGTGAGGTTCCCCTTCCCTTCCCTTCCCTTCCCTTCCCTTCCCTTCCCTTCCCTTCCCTTCCCTTCCCTTCCCTTCCCTTCCCTTCCCTTCCCTTCCCTTCCCTTCCCTTCCCTTCCCTTCCCTTCCCTTCCCTTCCCTTCCCTTCCCTTCCCTTCCCTTCCCTTCCCTTCCCTTCCCTTCCCTTCCCTTCCCTTCCCTTCCCTTCCCTTCCCTTCCCTTCCCTTCCCTTCCCTTCCCTTCCCTTCCCTTCCCTTCCCTTCCCTTCCCTTCCCTTCCCTTCCCTTCCCTTCCCTTCTCCCAGTGTGAGCACCGGTGCGTGGTGCCCGGCAGCAGCCGGACAAGGGGCAGGGGTCCTGGTGTGGTTGCCCCCGCAGCCTGTAACAGCGCAGCCGTCCCCAGTGGGGCCACTGGCACGGCTGGGGTTGGCCCAGCCCCACCACCTCGACGCGGCAGAGATACCCACGGGGAGGTTTCAGGGCTGGGGGCAGAGGAACCACGACGTTGTTCCCTGGGGCACTGGAAGGGGAGCCCGGCTGGAGGGCAGTGGGACAGGTCCCTGCGCTGCCGGGGGGAGCTGCGGCGTGTCCCGTCCTCCTCGGCGGCCGGCGGGGCCCCGGAGACCCCGAGGCGCTGTAATGGCAGCCAAGGCCCACCTGCTTTGGGATGGGAGCAAGGCGCGGGGAGCAGCGCCTGCCCCTGACTAGCCGCGGGTTCGCCTGGGCTAGCCGGGGGCTGGGGCACGTGGCAGCAGACGGAGGAGCCCCTGTGAAACTGGAGCACCAGGACGCACCTCCCACGCGCTGGGCACACACCGGGTTAGCGCCGCACACGAACGGACACGCGTGTGCACACGTGTGCAGCAGGGCAAGCTCCTGCAGCGGGGGGCCTGGAGCAGGAGCAGCCGGGGCGCGGTTCGGTTCCCTCCTGCCGCCCGCGGGCTGAGCCGGGTCCAGCCCGGCCTTCCCCAGCCACAGCACCCCCGGCGCACAGCATTTAACATCACGGTTCAAAAGTACTGGGACTCAAGGAGGGCACAAAACTAAGTTTGCGCTCCGCCACCGTTTCCAAAACTTGTTTGCAAACATTACATTTTTATTTTACTTATTTAAGGAAAATTACACAATTCTTCATAGCACAGTTTAAAAATAACTCCACTATTAATGCAGGCCCTTTATTTAATCACTGGCTAATTTACTCCTGACAGAAAGTAAATTCCACTATTTTCTGTGAGGCTTTATGAAATTGCCATCATTTTTAATTAATTCTTAATTAAAATATATTACACCACAGCTTCTACCCATCTCTCTTGATATTCTAACATAATCAATTCAAGACCATTTACATATCATTAATTAAAAGCCTTCCTCTCTCATCCTTAAAATCATAATGAGGCTCTATTTCTCATTAGCAGCCTTTAAGGGATAAAATAACAATACAGACAAGAACGAATGGTAATTTCAAAAACCTCTTTTCTGCTCTTACGGCTTCTCAGACTGGACAGCGACACCTCCAAAGTTCACTGCTTGAGGAGTTTCTGAACATTTCGTAAAAATAAATAAATAAACAACCACAACCAGTGCTGTCTCATAGCCCTCCATAAACACCAGCCACAGAAAATTCAGAAATGATCTCTGCCTTCTCGAACCCCGGTCCTGGTGCAGGACACCTGGGCAGGCAGCGGGGGAGCAGGGCCGGTGCCCGCGGTGCCCGGGGGGCGCACAGCTCCCCGCGCTGGCCCTGCGGCCGCTCTGACGCCCGCCCAGCAGAGCCCCCGAGCTGGGCGCTCCATCGGGGTGCGGGCATGGCCCTGGGAGCTGGCTGCAACACGCGCCGAGAACTCTGAATTGTGTTACGCGGATGGCTCGAGCCACACAGCCAAAAAGCCACCAGCAACACAGATTTTCTTTAGCTCGTTTTGACCAGAGCCCTAATGACCCCCTGAACCATTTTCGATTGCTGCACGCAAAAATGTTTCAAATCCCAAGACTTTAAATATGCATAGGGGACAATGACAGAAACTCAAATTTATCCACATTGTTGTTTTCTAGTACCTGCCAGTGTCAGGATGAAATATACCACAGTGGTATTAGTAAGGAAGGGCTGAAATAGGGAAGATAGTGTTAAGTTCCAATAATTAAACTCTAGAGCCTAGACATGTTTCACGTGTTCATAAATGAGCTGTGATATATGCTGCTACTGTAAAGAATTACCATTTATTGATAACGAAAGGTAAAAATTAACCACCTATTCAATGACTCTTTTCCTCTTCTAGAAGTTTAAAACTGCATGCATTTCAGAAAAGATTTACTGCAACTCATGGCTTTTAACCTACTATTTTCAATATTTTGGCTGTGAGTGAGGAAATTAATGCAACTTCCACTACGATTATTTTTATGATTAGTATAAAATAAAATTTCATAGCATAGCTTTTGCCTTGAGCAGCTGGGACAATGGCTGCCTTTTTTTTACACTCAAAAAGAGGCTGAATTAAACCTTAATTTGTTATTGCCTTTTTTTTAATATGGTTTATTATTCACAGCAATTTCCAGGCAAACCCTGAGCAGAGAAGGGAAGCAGAGCTAGTATCACAGAGTGACAAAAAACAACACAAGTAATAGACAAAAAATCAGATCTATGTCTCAGGAATGTTATGCAGAGTTATTGTCACCAACATTAACGATATCTAGGTGCTGCATATCAGGCAAATCAGATTTATATCACTGTCTTCTGCCAATTGCAGGTGCTCCACCACAACTTGTCAAGACAGCCTGTCTGAGTCTTCACACGTCAGACAGAATCACAGCACTTGGTGTTTTGGTCTGTTGACAGCAATTTATTTTGATGTGTTGTCACAATACGGAATTCTTCGAGGCTCTGCACCATGGTGCCAGCGAGTCCTACTGTACTTTCCTGCTGCCAGATGCTACAGGTTCGTAGAGGGAAAAAGCACTGACAACTTAAAAAAAAAAAAAAAGGAAGAAAGAAAGAAAGAAAAAAAGAAGGAAAAAAAAAAGGGAAAAAAAAAAAGGAGAGATTTTGTAAGTGTTCAGAAGATGCCAGGGCTGCACCATGTATTGCAAGCACAGCCGAGGAGCCCAAGCCCTGGCCCTGCCCTGCTGCAGCAGAACACGTGAGGAGCTCCTGTCCTGCTCGCGTCCTGCTCATGTTCTCGAGTCCTGCTCCTGTCTGTTCATGTCCAGCTTTGTGTCCTGCTCGTGTCCTGCTCCTGTCCTGTTCGTGTCCTGCTCGTGTCCTGCTCATGTTCTGCTCCTGTCCTTCTCGTGTCTCCTGCTTGTGTCTGCTCCTGTCCTGCTCGTGTCCTGATAGTGTCTGCTCATGTCCTGCTCCTGTCCTGCTTGTGTCCTGTTTGTGTCCTGCTCGTGTCCTGTTTGTGTCCTGCTCATCTCCTGCTCGTGTCCTGCTCATGTCCTGCTCCTGTCCTGCTTGTGTCCTGTTTGTGTCCTGCTCCTGTCCTGTTTGTGTCCTGTTTGTGTCCTGCTCCTGCTCTGCTGGCACTGCCCAGGGCCTTGACGGCAACTTTTGCTGAGATGCTTTGCCCTTCTCCAGAGCCTAATTCCACCCCTCTCACTCTTATCCAGGCCACTTAATGCCTTTAATGGCAGCATCCCCATTTATTTATTTAGTGCCAAGCTTAGCCTGCTTCTTTTTCATAAACATTTCTTTCTATTCTGGAAAGTGAACTTGGGCAAATTTCACATACTGAGTGTAACACGGCCCTGTGCAGTACCACAGCATCCTGATGGACAGTCTCCTTCCTCACCCAATCCTAAACGAATGGGATACAACAGATAACAAGTGAAAACCGCCACTGTTAATCTAGAATACACTGATTGAGGGAAAGGAAAAGAATTTAACAATTACTTCTTCATCTGCCAGGACGCCCCCGCCTGCCGGGGAGCGGCGGCGAGGCCTGGGGCAGGGAGCAGCAGGAGACACCTGGAATGGAGGCAGATGCCTCGAGGACAGGCTGCTCCTGCGTCCCGGTGCGTGTCGCTGGCTCCCAGGCGGGCGGAGGACGTACGGCCTTTCCTGCACCCCATCGCCGTTCCCTGGCAGGGAAGGGAATGCTGGAACGTGGAGGACAAGAAAGGCGGTCGTGGCCTGCCCGCTGCGTCTCTGGGAGCCTCCCATCGCTGCAGGCCTGCCACGCGCCGGGGCCTCCCTTAGGTGCCCACGTGCTGTCGGGGAGCAGAAATGGCTCCTGAGGAGGCAGCCAGCCCCTCTGAGCACGGAGCGGCCGGGTAGAGGGCAGCTGCTCACCCAGGGGTCCCGACAACCAGAGCAAAAAGGCACCGGGCGAGCTCCAGGGCCAGCGGGCCCTGCAGGAGCAGGACCTCAGCAGAGCCGCTCCTCCGGGAGAGCCGCAGGAGGCCCTGCACCACCGGCACCGCTTCCAAGGCGTTCACAAGCGCGCTGGGCCAAGGAGTCTGGGTCTGGGTTTGGTGGAGCTGCTTGTGGCCTTCCTCAGCAGGCACTGCCTGGAAACAGTCTCCAGAGAAGCAAGCCCCCTTTGCTTCTTTTCAGGGAATGCAAAGTACGAGGAATGTCACTCCCTAAGAAGATGGTGTATTTTTGACAATATCTATTTTGAATCCTGAGCTACTTTTCTGGATTTAGAGGCATTTGAACTTGGGTTTTCTCCCAGCCCCATTTCCATCTGTCCCTGCGCTGGCTCCCCTGCCATGCCCTCCTCCTGCCCCCAAGCAAGTCAGGCATGAGAAGCATTTCCTGAGGAAAAAAATGCAGACTACAAATAAAGAACGAAGGAAAAAAAAAAAAGAAAAAAAAAAAAGAGGTAAGTAATAGTGGGGAATTCTTTTCAAGGACTGCTTGATTAGAAACAACCACATTCATATTCAAACCTTTTAGAAGCCAAGTTGCCTTTCTCAACAAGGTGTCTCTGTGGATATTTGCCCTGCTTTGTTATGGGACTCCTGACACTTCTAATAGAGCTTCTAAATAAAAAAAAAAAAAAAAAAAAAAGCACATTTGTACTGCCAGGCAATAACCTTCACATTTTACTCTTCATTCATAATGAAAATTAAGGGCACATGACCTGCATGCTAGGTGGCTTTCAGGACCACATGCAAGCAAATGTAGAAAATTCGTGGCAGTAACCACTGCAATCATAAAGAGACCATCTAATGTGTGCAGGGGGATTCCAGCAAAAAAAAAAAACAAAACACAACAAACAGGCACTGCTGATGCCGTACAGTCCCTCCAGCACACAGAGAGGCTAGCTGGCAGGAAAAGCGTTCCTGCACGGTAGTAGTGCCATGTGAAAATCTGTTTGTGATTATTTTTCATTCAGAAATATGATACAATAAAGATATCACTATTATTCTGTGTTTATACTGGAGGAAAAAATAACTAATGCAATTTGATCCCGTACAAAAGCACAGTGCTCACAGAAAGGAAGGCTGTAATTTGACAATCAACCCTTACGGAACAAACTTGAAGTGCTGAAATGTTTATTCCAGAAGAAATACTTCCAGAGAATATTTCAGTGAAATGGGGTAAAAAGTAGAACATTGATATGAAAAATATCACCACTCAGGAAATAACTATAAGTGCCGCTTCACGTGCACCGATGAGCGGGCTGCACGCGGCAGAGTCCGCTGGGAGGAGCAGAACCGCGGGCGAGACGCGGCCTCGGCAGGGGCCAGGCACTGCCCCCCAGCCCAGCGCAGGCCCTGCGACTGCCCAGCCTGGTGGGACGGGGCGCGGGGCTGCCGAAGGGTGAAGGCCGTCGGCAGGAGCGGCTGCCGTTTACTCAGGGGGCACTTGTGCCAGTCCGGGCATGGGAGAAGGGTGCCGGGGGCCTGGCCGAGGAAGCAAGCCGTGCCGGAGGTGTTCAGGGCCGTGTTAGTGCAGGTAGGCGGGTGAGCAAGCTGCTGCCTCGTGCCTCAGGAAGGGGCAGTGCGACTTCTCTCCCGGCCAGGAGCGATAGAAAACCCACTAAGGGGAGCAAGTCGGTAGCGGGAATGTCTTCACCCTTCTTAGGGGAAACAATTTTGGATTTCCCGCTCGCCTCTAAGAGAGCCCAGGATGAGGGCTGCTGCCTGAACCCCCAGGCCTGCTCGCTGCCCTCTGCAGGCCCCCGACGTGGGCCTGGCTGTCCCCGCAGCGCTCAGCCCCCTCTTCTCGGGGGCAATGCTGGCCATCACGGCCTCCCGCCCGAGCCCCATGCCCTGAGCACCGGGTGCGCAGCGCGGGGCCATGGGCTTGCTCTGCCCAGGAGCCGGGAGGCAGCGCAGTGGGACGTGAGGCCAAGCTGCCTTTCCTCTCATCGCTTCCTAACGGTGCTCTGTGTGTGTGCTGTGCGAAAACCTGCCCAAGTGCGGGAGACTGTGGGCATGTGTAAGTGATACAAATAACGGAGTTGGGCTTGAAGACTCCATTTGGGCAACTTGCCATTTGATCCTCATATCCGAGTGATCACTATAACCAAATGGAGTCAATGACGCGGACACCAATTAACACATGCCACTCCGATTTGCTTTTCTGTGCCATACTTTATTAAACACTTTCAGATGTAATTGAACAACATTGTTACACAATTAAGCACTATACAGTCCTGCACTTTAAAACAAAAGCTATGACAGTTCTGTAGTCTATTAGCGCTGTTAGATACTGTGTAATGTAGTAAGTAATTAAAAGCTAAAACTACGGTACTGTAACAATACTAATCAGACTCCAATTCCAGTAGCAATAGAAGTATATTAATTTTTTAATACGGTACAAGTTCCTCAGCGTTATCCTACAAAAACTGCACATTTCCTGCTGCAAGAATAACCCGAGACATTCTCATTTTCTGTTCAGCCGGAGCCGGCGAACACGAGCTAAACCGTGACCGTGCCAGCAGCGGCAAGGGGAGGCCGCCCGCCAGCCTGCTGGGGACGGAGCCGGGCAGCGGCGGGAGCCCCGCGCCTGCAGGGAGGCAGCTCCCCGTGCTCATCACTTGCCGTAACCCCTCTGTGCAAAGTCTACACGGCGAGACCTGCTTTACTGACACTGCGTTACCCACTCCTGCACAAAAGGGAACAAATCTGCTCTTGTAGCTCGGGTCACAGGGGCAGAAACCCTGGGGTCAGCAGGCAGCAGGGTTTTTGCCCGTGTTAGAAAGTGGGGAGGCAAATGCTGCTCCACCATGTTCCCAGCTACGCTCGTTCCTTTCCTTGCTTCATGTGGGGGTAAATTCCATATAAAGCAGGAATTCAGTTAGGGCAGAGAAATCTGCCCAGGGAAGTGCTCTGTATATATACAGGGTATTTAGGGATAAACCAGTCTTGCTGCTGGTGGGCTCTTCTGACACATGGAGACAGCAGCTGTGGCTGGCAGCAGGGGGTGGAGGTGCCCACCACCAGCACTGCCTGCCTGCTATCAGAGGCTGTACTTCTAAGAACACTTCCAGCTTCTGTCTTTCAGGATAACAAAATGTCACTCTTACACTAATCAATTCTGTAGTTTTAAGCATAGTATGTGGCTGCAACATTAATATGTCTTTCTGTTCTCTCTGGAGATGATATTCTGTCGCTATAATATATAACTGAAATAATGTGTGTGTACTAAACCACTGTGGAAATCTAACTATCAACCATATACCGCCACCAAAACCAACTCCCTTTTTACTGTTCTCAGAAACTCCTGCTCGGTAAGAGCAGGCTGTAAACCACAAAGGAGACAGCTTTAGCGTGTGTAAGTATAAACCCAACCCGCAGCACTGCTGTGTAGAGCAGGAACTCATTTAATGCCACACACCTGGGGACATGAGGCTCATGTGGATACTCAAGGAATTGGGTAAATGGAAAGTCACTGCAATACTTTTTCATACCGTATGTACTTTGTGATGCTCTACTGGCAAATACTAGGAAAGGGGCCAGGCACTAGTCAGTAGCTTCCCTTGTGCACAAAGCATTGTCTCCTGGAGTCTGAGGCATACAGCAGCTAACCATCTTGCCCCACTGTTATTAGGATTCAGAGATCAATATAGTGACTGATGTATTAAACTTCAAGAGGAGTTAAGATATTGTTGTGATGGGGATCAGAGGAATATGCTTAAAAAAATTTCTGCCCTCTCTTGTTGAAATGCTACCACACAGGGAACAAGAACACCGATGTCTAGAGACTTGGGTGGATATGCAGGCTGGGAAAGAACCAGTCCCACAACTAACACAGCTTTGTGAAAAAAAATAAATCTTTTCAGCTGGATCATCCAGTATAAATCATATCCCTCACCCCCGAGGAGAAGCCTGTGGATGCATCAACCTTCCCTTTCTTATTCCTCTGCTGAGTCCACACCACTGCATGGCTAAAAAGGAAGATCAAGAGTTCATCCAAAACAAACACCAACATTTAAGTACATCGTTTTAGGAAAGGTACTCCTTCAGCAGCATACTGTGGTTCAGATACCTAGGCATACAAGGACAAAGCAAGTTTTGTCCCTCACCAATAATTTGTGATTGCTCCCTCACCAACCACAAATGTATTTGCCTGTGCAGAGCGCACTCAGGTGCTGGTCATGAATGTTTTGATCCTCACTTCTTCCCAGAGGAAAGCTGAATGTCCATTCAGCTGCCACACAATTACATCAATCACAGCAGTTGTTCACAGCTCACATCCTTTATTTTGTTCTATGCAAAAAGATGTGAATTTCAAACGAGAGATGCTCCTCATCATCACATCAAGCAAAACACCCTGCAACCTAACTTCAAGACTTGTGCAGTTCACTGGGAGTTTAAACAGTCTGGACTGGAAAACTTAAGCTTAAATTTGCCTCTCTTTCAAGGAGAATACCTTTCAGTTTAGGAAAGAATGCAAGAGCTTGCAGAGACTCAGATCTCTTTGCTTCCTCTATGATAACTCAAATCTTCCTGCTATGTCTCCCCATTGTACCACCCTGCTCCAGTCATCACCATAAATAGCACTCTCACAGGCTGAAGGAACAGTATATTCTTTTACTTAGAACATAAGGAAAGAAGTAGCAGGAGACGGGGAGATGTAATTACAATATTTCAGATTAGTGGGATGAGCAGAAACAAAGCAGAGACTACAAAAGAAGGTTCTTCATCAGGCTGCCTGAAAAACAAGTAAGGAACTAGAGGGAAAAAGAAAAAGGAAGAAAAAAAAAAAGAGCAAAATGAAAAAAAAAATCATCTCTCTCTGACATTTTCAGGTCCCAGGCCTGAGAAGAAAAGCGCAAAAAATACAAAGCCAAAGACTAACACACAGACACAAGACCCATCATCCTCATCTCTGTCTTTCTAGGTATTCCTGCCACATGGCCTAATTCATATTTCAATGGGTAAAGCAACAACTAATGCGACACTGCATATTAATACACATCAGCCTCAACAAAAACCATACATATTTGCATTTGAAAATTAGTCAAGATTCACACTCGGTGGTGTCTTGGGAACCGCAGTACCATGTTTATGTTTATTGTTACATTTTTTCTGAGCGTTGTGACCCATGCGGTGCGTGATTTATGGAAGAGCTTTAAGGATGATATTGGAGCAGAACTGGATGTAATGTTAGTGACATTATGTGGTGCCCAGTGGAAGGTATCTACTCACAGGCAGGAACAACGTACAGTTCTGAAGTGTTTTTGTCTATCTGGTTTGTAAATGTAAAGCTGTATTTTTCAAAGTTGCTAAATAAATAGTAATATATATACACTTTTGATAGGCTCCCATTAACTTCATTATCTAAGTCTGAAAATATAATTCATTAAAAGTTCTGAATTGCATTGTTACTATTGCATCATAATTAAATTTAAATGCTATTTTGCACACTTACAGAATAGCATGAGGACAGAGAAACTGTAATGGGCTCTAAAGAGACTTAAACAGAAAGACTGCAATGATGATGCTAAGCTATGGCTTTTGGCTGGAGGGTACATCACAGCTCCGGTGTCCCAGTCTCCCTTCTTGGAACAAGAGGTCCATTTTGATCCCAGTACATAAGAATATAATGAATTTACCCAGTGTTTTTATAAACCAATGGACACTCCAAATGGAGCTGATCACAAAATGTCCCTCTGAAATAGGCAGCCCCACAGCTCCACATCCATGGCCATGTGCTGTTCCACGGATCCCTTCCCTTTTGGTAATCTAATACTAAATATTCATTTCGGACTGCTGAAAAGTATTCAGAAACTTGTGGAATGAACTTCTTGCTACCTGTAGCTTTCTTATCAGATACAAACCTGAGATATTAGAGCTGTATCTGTTAACCTTCCTGCTGCAGTACAGAGATGATATATTTGATGCAAGAAGCATAGCTTCCTTTATATTAGTCAGGATTGGGTATGACAGGAATACCTGAAAATTATTTGAGCTTTGAATTCATTCCCAAGATGCTCTGACAGACACACCCCTACAGCACATATTCTGTATGTGAGAAGAGTCAACATCACAGACAGAAGATGCATTGTCTCCACCAGCAGGAAGAACGTGACCTAAAATACATACCTCGAACTCAGCTCCTCCTGACTGAAGGGATAAAAAACCCAGTGACTAAAAATACAGCATTTATCGACAGCATTTGAGTACAGATATTCAACCACATAAATGACCTTTTCTTCCTTCAACAATGTTTTTGAGGCCAAGTTTGTGGTGAACGTTTCTTTCTTAAGGAATATATGTGCTTATGTCAAACACGTCAGGGCCAGGGCTGATAATTGCTTAGGCTTAGAATTCATTGGGGCTAGGCATAGAAAACAAAATGGCAAAGGAATACAGTGGTTATTTATTAACTTCAGCCCCAGAAGCCTGGTTGTATTCCCAAATCACAATACCACTGGCATGAGAGCCTGTTGAGATGAGATCTCTTGGCAGCTGCCGCTCCAGCTTCGGAGCGTGCACTCCCTTCCAGTGCTAAGTGATGGGGTGGCATCAATGCTCACTGGAGGTACAGAATTTAATGCATCCTGTAAAAAAATCATGGACTAACCTAAAAAAAACCCTCAAAATCCTTCAAGCACCCCTTTTTCATTCAAGTTCTTCAAAACCAAATCTTGTAACTGAGCTCCCTGCTTTCCCTGACTGGTGCTGCTGAGCACAAGAGCCATGAACGAGCATCCTCACCCAAGCTCCGGTGCCGACCGACTGTGTAGCGACCCAACCGCAGGCTCAACCCCCTGGCAGGGGACCTGCAAGCCCCCCGCACCTCCCGGAATCGGGAGTGGGCTCCATGGCTAATGCCAGCCTCGCTGACCCCAGCTCCTAAAGAAGTTTTGAGATTATGCCATTATGCCTCGAGGCTTAAGCAGGACTTAAGCGCTCCCCTGGCTTCTGCTGGCCCACAGCACTGGGGCGGATTTCATCCCCAACGTGCATGGCTCAGGGAGGCCCAAACACAGCAGGAGAACAGAATGCTGGTTACAGAGAATGCAAAAAAAAAAAAAAAAAAAAGGATGAAACTATCCAAAATAATGAGAAAAGAAACCACGTACACTCATAAAGGAAGGAGACGAACTGATTTTAACAACAAGCCCACAAAATCCGTTGCCATGCATGTTGTTTGATGTTGACTATTGTTACAGAAATGAAAGGAAGTTTGAATTTATGTCATTACAGAGGAAGGATAAAAAATTTCCAAAATGCTTGCAAGTGCAGACATCTTTCTGATTTAGAAATTAAGTATCTAAAAATAATTCTGGATGATTCTGGAAGCCAGCCTACTGGCTTTTGGATGTTTGTTGTGTTTTTTTTTTTACAGTTGTTGATTCTGGCTTGCAAAGTAGAAGTTCATCAGGAGGAATGCTGGAAATGAGTTGCAATTACTTGCAAACATACTCACAATCTTCTGAAACTCCACCCAGTAGAGCTGCCATCAGTGTAGTTCATAATCCTAGATTTGAACAGCTTTTCTGACTGCAAGCTGTCTGGGTAATTGCTAAGCTGTCTGAGAATTACTACTGAACTCTGTCCTTTTTTATCTCACTGACTGACTACTATTTGTTATTAGTCCACGTAATAATAATATATTAATGCACATGCTTAATATACAGAAGTATATGTTTGTATTGAAACTGCACTGCACTCTGCACTCTTAAGTGTAGAAAAGTACTGTGAACAGAGCGAACAGTCACATAGAAAACGAGCTATCACCCTCCCAAAGGCCATACAAAACCATAGACTCAGTATTTAGCAATTCCTACACATAAAATGCTTTGCATTCCCAACGCTGGAAAACTTGAATTTCCTAAAGCAGCCCTGAGCAAGAATCCCAAGGCTGTACCATGGTCCACACCCACCATTCTCGCTCATCTCCCTGTCTATGTGAAATGCTTCCTGTACGTCAAGATACGGTTTGGAAAGTGGAAATAAGAACGAAAAAGCAGCAGTTACACAGACCGAAGGGAGTACCACCCCGTACAATGCACTGGGGCAGAAGAGCAGCGTGAGGCATCGGCGGCTCGTAGCTCCCCATGCTCCAGGCTGTGGGCATCCGCCTCCGTGGACACCCCTCCCTCCTCGCCCTGACGTGCCGAACGAGTTAGCAGCACGAACTCTGGACTCCATGGAAGCTCCATGCTCACCTTTCTCTAAAGGGAAAACCTCTTACCCCAAAGTCTTGGTAATTCACGTTTTCCCCATGAAATGCATTCCCTGCCTCCTTTCTTGTTTTTAAAGCATAGTGCTATTTTTTTGCTTGCATGTACAAAGAATAATGTGTATTTATGCTTCTAAAGTGAAATACAGCCCAAATTTGAGGGAATAGGACATGCTTCCTTCAGGTGCACTACAGCGATATTGGAAGTCTGCGTGTCAGTATATCCTGAGGAATCTCAGCTGTGTGCATGTAACTTCTATTAACAAAAATATTTATGTGACTTTATAGAATACTGACCACTGCGCTGTGCCACTTGGCAGAGGTTCCCGTCTTCAGATACAATACGTGTGCTTTGTAACATGTTTAGAAGTTGATGCAACTTGTTTACTTTTAAAACGAAAGCTGTGAAAGTCGATTTAAGAAAACAATTCTTTTTTTGTTGACCTCTGTATAAAAAGAGAGAAATGACCTGACTAACAGGGTTAAGTGCCCTTCTCCAGAGGCGCGCATCTGACAGCACGTGGCCAGCCTCAGCTATCTGCTGAAGACTGCCTCGAGCTGCATTTACTCATGGTAAAGCACAGCTATAGCATGGCAGGGGTTGATAAAATTTAGTTTCTTATTAGGAGAACACTAATAAATAATCCAAAACATTTTTTTCTTCCCTTCTATATTTTATGACTATCTGTGATGGGGGAAAAATGTATTTTTCTTTCAGAGGAAACATGGACTTCTTATTTCTCATGTTGTAGCGTTCTTCCTTGTCACCAAGACTCACCATGTTGTCTCCCGCAAAAAAAAAAAAAAAAAAAAGTTTTCTGAATCATTTGATAATTTGAACCATTGCACTTTTCACCTAAAAATGTATTTTTAGACCCTTTATTTGGGAAGGGAGGTCACATATGAAAATAGCACAAACTATTTTTTTTAATCAGTTTCATGTGTGAAATTCTAGGCTGTGTGAGATACAAAGATTTTACTGGCTGCTATTAGTGATGGCTATTTTGACGTAGTTCTTCAAAGTCCCTACTCCGAGGCTTCGATCCTTTCTGGATCCCGATTTAGGAGAACTGCCGCTTTCTTCTTCAGCTGGCCACTTCAGCAACAAACTACTCTGTCTACAGGAGAACTGAGAGTCCACTGGGCTTGGACTACCTTGGCCTAGTTCTGGATACAATCAAAACAGGAGAAAAGAAAGCAGTATGAAAACCACAGACTGAAGCTACCCTAGAGCTGCCTCCGGCTGGCAGAAGAGCTCTGGGGGCTGCCGTGGGACCGGGGCTGCGCCGGACACCAAGCAGCAGCACGAGGACCTTGCAGAAACCAGGTGGCTGTGACAGACGGGCTGCAAGGTGGGATCAGGAGCGGCACAGGACAATAATTTTTTGACTAAAACTGAAGATGTTGGTGGTTTGCAATCCACGGGAAATTCTGAGGCTTTCCCGTGTCTGCTGGGCCGCGAGGGCTGGGAAGCCGCAGCAGCGGCACAGCTCCGGGCAGCATGGCGCACGGCGCGGGGCACGCGGCGCTGCCAGAGCTCGGCCCAGCGCCGCGGGTCCTGGCAGCTGCCGGGCTGTCGCACACAGCACTCGGAATGATCGTGGGAGGACACCTCTTGTAGCCAAGTACTTTCATTTCCAAGACTGCGTTCGCTGCGGAAGCACTGTGACACGTGCCTTCTTATGTAAATAATGCTTCAAAACAACTGCATGATAATTATTCGGTCCGAACCAAACAACAAATCCCGATAAACTGAACAGGAGGTAGTGCAGCCAAACAAAAAGCATGCAAAGGGCCTTGTGACATCAGTAATGATTTCAGCCTAAAATAAATCCTCTGAGTGGGAAGGTGCCATGTCAGGACCTCCACCTAACTTGTTGTTCTGTTATTTGCACAGTTTTAATAGGATTTTTCTATTAATCTGTGACAAACCATGAAATTTTATATTTTCACCATGACTAAGCCATGAAATTTGCCAACTTGGTCCATGATTTACACTGGGTCATAGTTATAAGGTCTGTTATGCTTTTTAACTAAATAACTACTGAAGCTTCCCCTTTGGACAGAATGAAGAATTTGCCTATAATTAAAGCAGGAATTGTTAACTGCCGGCAGTAAAAGTTTACAGCATTGTTTGACAGTTGCAAAGATAAGCCAGTAAAACCCTGGGATGCCGTGTCTACCTGTGCTTCCCACACGCCCGAACAATAGGGTTATATCTCTCAGCATCATGAAATCAATCTCAGATTAGGTAATGAAATATGCACCAGCCTTTTCCCAGAACCTTTGACAAATCACACACAATCCTAAATCTTCATAAATCACGATTAAAGACAAGTATATCATCACCAACGCATATATCTTCCCATGCCTGACCCAGAGACTAATGAGAAAAGGCCTAGACTATCTCATCTGATTAATTAATTCAAAATGTCTGCTGTTATTCAAATGTGAGGCTGGTATTATTTGAATAACACTTGACAGCAGTGCCTGAAGATATCATTTCTGATTTGTGAAGCTGCTGCTGCATAACTGATGATAGTTTATGAAAATGTTCCATCGAAGCTGCTTTTCTTGGCACAACTGTGAAAGATTTTCTGGAGAGAGGGTTTTTTTGTCAGTAGTTGATGTTGCTAACATTGTCAAATATTTCCAAAATCTGTAACATCTTGGAAGCCCTTTTTTCCTGAGCTCTTGCTTGAATATTAGTTTAGATTTAAATAACTCAATATACGTATATTTGTGGCAAAGCAAAAGACAGCCAAATTTGACCCTTTCCATGCCGTTTGCTCTCCGCTAGCACGACAGACAAAGCGTGGTCTCTCACGGCCAAAGGAAGGCTCAGGAACCGGCCCTACCTGGCCAAAGCCATTTTACCTCAAGTCCCGAGCTGAGAGAGATTTTCTGAACCCCATCATAAACTAGGTGCGAGCATTCATCCTGAAGGGAAGGCCGCAGCCCCCCCCAAAGGGCGCCGGTACTCGGTGGCCCGTGGCGGGCGCGTGGAGGTGAAGCCCGCACCCGCGGCTCCCGCCCGGCCGTGCGACGGGGCGTCCGCGCCCCCAGCGGCCCCAGCCCCAGCGAGGCTGTGGCAATTTCCATTACGTAGGTGGTCACACTGGGAGCGGTGGCTACGGACTTTTCTTTTTCTTAAGACATGCAGTCTTATTTTTTCCCAGTCTGCAATTTCACTGAAAATCAGAGAGCAGTGCACAAAAACATGGCACCTACTTTGTCCAAATGGTTAAACAGACATGAACGAACACAAGACATTTCCCAGAGACAACGAGAGAAACCAAGGCTGTGAAACCAGCTGTGCCAGTGAAAGACAAAAGCCACCACCGCCAGCGGCTTACGGGTGCGTGGGCTCAGACCCGGCACCGGTCACTGGGGGAAAGCAGAGCCCCTTCCACACGGAGAAATGCTTGAAAGCGACCCAGCTTCCTCTGCCTTAAATTACTCCGAGAAGAGTCCTACTTTAATGGGAATGATTCTGCTACCTGGAGAATACGTTTCAAACAAAACCTACAGCAAAGACTTCACCATTTATTTTCTGAAGTATTTATACACTGAAATGTGCTAAGACTCTTGCCCAGCATATGAAGGAAAGAAATTGGGTTAATGTAAACATCTCAAAACCACAAGTGCACAGAAATCATGCGCTCAGGCTGCGATTTCCAGTTGTGACTAACAACCAGATCCAAGCCTGGGAGGAGCCGAGCACTTCCCTGGCGTGTCAGCAGCTCACAACACACCATCGGGGAAGGCAAAGATGCTCAGCACTTAATTTCACGGCACCTATAATAAGAGCCACGGGAACAGCATTCTGCAGGTCACTGGGCCTTCAGGGGCTCTGTATTAGCAATAAATTAAATTACAACTCTGTACCAACAGGGATCTTGATTTTAAACTTTTCTTTTTCCAAGAGATCATCAAAATTACTATCTTATTCTAAATATGTCATACTGCCAAATACCTACAACCCATTGCAATAATTTTTTTTTATTAGTTGAATGTGAAATGTGATGCCATGCTCATAACACTTTTAAAACTCGGCTATTCTGGAGCTGTGTAGCCATAAGCACTAAAACAGAGGATGTAAAATGTATGGTCTAAAACGAATATAAATCAATCATTATGACAGAAGTAGCACTTATTTGAGAGTCAGAAGTGAACAAAATATTCTGTGTCAGCAAAACGTCTCCTGTCAAAACCTGCTCTTTAAAATTTCACTACAATGTGCTGAGACAAATGTCCTTTGCAACTCTGTGTAAGGAAGCATGTTCTAAGTCTTCATAATTCAAACCTCCCCTGTTTTCAGACAAAAAGGAAAGCTGTAAGCGGTTGCATATTCCTGCCGACGGAGTAAACGCCGTGCTTCGAGCCACGGCGAGCACCAAATGCTGCTGCCGCCGCCGCCCAGCGCACGCGGAGGCCAGGCAGCACCCCTGGTCCACCTCCCCAGGAAACCACGGGAAGACGCTTCCAGAGTTTTATCTGTGCTGTTCACTCCTAAGAGTCAATGTTAAGCTTGCGATGGTTCAGAGAGCACCCTCGTGAAGCGATACGTCTCTATGTAAATCACTTAGGACTCTGGCACGTATCCATGCAAAGTTTCTTCGTCTGCACTGCAGATGATCTCATCTGCGACCTGCAGGTCCGTGGGACATGCACCAGAGATGTTTTATGCCTCATACGCTCCCCGTGTCCAGCAGTGGCTTCACTAGGGCGATGTTAGCAGCCTTCTCCTCTCGCACCGCACCAGCCCTGCCAGCGACACGCTGACCGGCGTGCTGCTGCGTCGCGCGCTGCTCAGGGAGGCCGCGGCAGGCCGGCTCCGATCAGAGCGTACGCCTGGTGCACAACACTTGCTTTTCATTAATCCCTGCTATGAACTCAACAGCATGTAGCCCCCCTTCAGCTCTCTCACCAGAACCTTCGATTCCCTCCCTCTGTGCTTTTTTTAGTAAACCATTTACCTTTGATTACATTATAAATGTCTGAGCCCGGTTAAATCTTACACTAAGCTACCCAGGCTAGTGTCTTCTCTTTCTTTCTCCCCTTTATCCTTCCCAAACACAAGTTCCCTAAGAGATCTGCATTATGTCACTTTTCAGTGTATAAAATAAAGGGCATGCAACTAAATCAGATCGCAATTCTTCCTTACTTGGGATGACAGCACGAGCTGAACACTTTTTAAGTGGTTACACCGTTTGCCAGGCTGCCACTATCTTGAGATACATAAAATACCAAATTTAAGACTTCAAAAGGTAAATGACTCAAATTTATGTCTCTGTACTCATGATGAAGCAACCTTTCCATTTTGAAAATACTGGGAAAAATACACGTCGGTCTTTTGAGTATGTCCCACATTTCCGGAAAACTGTGAATGTCGTAAAGATTGTACGTTTACCCATTCAAAAGAGAAAACATTTTTTCAATTATGCTTTAAACTGAACCTAATCTGCCACAGAGTCTAAAAATGCGGCATGAAAGGTCTGGGATCCATTGTAATTTCTGAAAAAAAAACCACCCACCCCTCCCAAAACAGGAGAGGACAAAAGCAATGCAATGGCTGTTGGAAAAACCTCTTCCAACTTCAGAGTCTATTTTTGCAACTGTATATATTAAAAAAAACAAAAACAAAAACAAAAAAAACCACTGTTTTGAAGATTAAAAATGCATAAAACTTGAAATTGACATTTATTTCCTGCAAAACAATCTATTTTTTCAGAGAGAGTTTTTCCAAAGGATGATAAACTCCTCCTTATGTTGTGCCTTAAGACATCATATGCTTTTATCCTGTAGCAAAATATGAACCAGCTACTAGGCTGACAATGCCAAGAACCATGACAAAATGGATTATTAATGAGAAACTGATCTCCAGAACTCTATTAATTTATGTCTTCCTGTCGGATCCCAAAGATGTATCAGCCTTCTCACTCAAAGAAAAAAAATGCCAACATTGTACTTTGTTTTAAAGTTCTGCTTAGATGAAGAATTCATTATCCAAAGCACTGTTGTGTTATTTCAGTCTTCTTGTAGAATAAAGATTCTTTATCAAATAGCTTAGAAAGCCGCTGACAAGTGCGAGGATCTTGCAAAATATATTTACATCAAAAATGCAATGAGGAATCTTGGATTTTTAACCTTCTTCTCTTTCCCCAGCAACACTCCTTGCCTCAATCTGACCTGTCAGCACTTTGAAAATGAAGACCATGAAATTCCATCTGTAAAAACCCAAGAAAAACGAACCCGATGGAGAGCTTTTTAAATTCTTAATTATACTAATTATTCCACTGCAAAGTGAAATGATCTAACATGTAAATAGAAGAAATCAGATTTCTTTGTTGAGCACAAACAGCAAACAGACACAAAGTATCCTTTTAAGCCTCTGTGAAAAAAAAAAATCTATCTAATCTATGCTTATCATAATATTTATGAAATAAAAAACAGAGAGGAAAAATTGCTGTAATGTACTCCGCGTGACCTCTGCTTTCGAGAGAGAATGAAAACAGCCTTTTGCTTTTCAATCCCCATCAAAGTGGAGTTAAAGGAGGGACAGCATTCCCTTGCTCACTGCCATTAATCATTGCTTTCTTCAAGCAAGTGCGTATTAATTTCTGTCATCCCAAACATCATCGAGTATTGTTACAGCACCGTTCACTCCTCATTCACCACCAGTTGTTACCAGTTTCCCTACACTGAGCAGAGACAGGGTGAATCGTGTGGATTTCAGTGTTAGAGGCCTTTATCCCTGGGGTGCTGACACCAATTAAGCCATTTCAAGAAGAAATGAGAACAGGCGCAACCCTTCTCTGTAACAAGAGCTTGCACCTAGCATTGGCAGGTTGCCATTCGCTGTTGCCTCGCACTACAAAAACACCCTGCCACATCCTCGGAATTATACAGCGTGTTTACATTTAATCTGTGCGGTGCCCTGGCACTTTTTTTTAGATCTTTAGTGCAAAATTCAGTGCAGAGGATTTTGCCATCACTTTCAAAATAGCATCCCAAGATATAAAAAGGCTTTAGGACAAGATTTAAAAACTAACAAACGGCTTCCCAGCGCAGTATTTTTTAATCAATTAACATTACTGTTAGGAAGAGACCTGGAACGGGACTAAGAGAACAAGCTGTTATTCTTCAGCTTAATTCAAGCATTAGACACACACATAAGACGAATGACAACAATTTTACCATTG
>NC_139742.1:12089222-12131722 GCF_964211835.1 Anser anser | reverse complement strand
TTCCTTTATTGAGCACAAAATGCCATAAATTTAGGTAAACCGAAATTAGTTCATGTAATACACTGACATCCAAGAATTTATGTATATGGAGACTATCATTTAATTTTCAGACATTCAATTTCTATAGTTGGTCACAGTCAAAAGGTCAAGAACCAACAAGTCAATAAGCTCCCAAGCTCCATATCGATATCACGTCACTGCCCTAACAAGTGGAGAGGAAGTCAGAAATAATTCACAAAAAAATTCTCAGCTGCGAAGGCCGGCGGATTTCCCCCGTCCCACACGAGAGCCGTGCGCCCGACCCTGCGCCGCGCGTGGTGGGACAGCCTCTGCCTCTGCCCCGGCCGGGGCCCGGGCTCTCGACACCCCACGATTCTGCTCTGCGTTCCTTGGGAATTTTCCCCCCCACAACAAAGGAAAGAAATATGAGATAGAAAAACTGATAGTTCCCACTCTATTTGAATAACAAGTGAAAACCTAAAAATACCTCCACTGCATGTTATTACCAACTGTATCACCAGGTTTTATAGTGACAGGACTGTGCTATAATTTCTGAGAAAACCTCGGCATAAAGCTCCATAAACCCAACCACTCCTGTAATGTATCACCTTATCTAGTGCACAATCATTTCCACAACTTTTCATGTTAGTATAATTTGTTCAAAAATGGTAATAAATACATCCTTGAAGTCAAATAAGAATCATTGCACAATCGACTGTAACTTGTTTTACTAGCAACAGTTAATCATGCAACCAGGATCTCACATAAAAGAAATAAGCAAACATTTTGGTGTTGTGTAATTACAAATGTTCGCTAAAAGCACACTTCCTTCTTTAATCAACAAATATATGAAAGCAGCGCTTTAAATACCCTTTCAAGTGGGTAATTGCGTCTGCGAAGTTATCACTAAAGAAAAACAGTGATCCCCATCTACAGTGAGCAAATGGTCCGCTGTACTAAACAAAGTAACTACAGTCAGAAAACCCTGATAGCCTTTTGCTAGAGGTCTAACCATGGATTAAAAATGCAAACATTGCTAATTAAAGCAAAGAAAGCCAGAAGTCTAAGCAAAGTCTAATCTGTTCATCTGCAGGAGGTAAGACCTCACTTAGGCGCACCGTTAATTTGAATATAAAGCGGACACTGCAAATAGTTCTTAAAGATTATATTCTTATATTGCAATTTTAATTATACTCAATACTTGATAAAATTTTCAGCATGTAACGCCAGTTTAACACAAACTCACAGAAATTTCTGATAGATAATATTCTCATTCTACAGACAGAAGTGAGACAAAGAAGGTAAAATTTGAGTGCTTCTCAATGAACTTCAGTGAGATGGCCGGCAAGGCCTGCGTTTGCTCCTGCTCAGGTAACTGCATCTCTCCTCACTCAGTTGAGAGGAGAAAATTTTCTTCTCAAGTCAACAGTAGCACCAGGATTCAAACCAGAAATCCCAGGCTTTTCCCTCCAGGTACCCTCTCCACCAGAATTAACGCCATTGGGGGTGTATCAGTACCGAGGAAGTTAAGGTTGGCCCCCAAATGTTTTAATTATTTAGTTCTTTTCCTCAAAAATTTCAAACTCAAAATAAACAACTGGAGACGGGTGATGCTCTCCTCTGCTTGCTGAGAGAAAAACTGACTTTGTGCCTGAAAAGGCACTGTTTTGCTCTTCCCGGCATCAAAATGGTTCCTAACTTTCAGTTTTTGGGTGATGAAGTCCTGACCAGATTCTTTGGGCCAACTGGCTCAGGAGCTCCCGGGGACTAAAACCCGCCAGGTCCACAGGCTGGCCACGAGGCGCCCGTGGAGGACGAGCAGGGCGCCCCGGCAGAGAGCCGCTCGCTGCCCTGGCCGCTGATGGCAGCGGTGTCAGGCAGAGGCCCGCGGCGGGCACGCACGCCAGTTGCACTGCAGCGACGCAAAAACCCCTGTGGCTCTGGAGAAACTGCTGTGGTTTGTGTCTTATGTGGTTCACGTTAAAAATTTCCCAACAGTGATAGACTTCAGCTGCCAGGATCAGGGAGACCATGTGCAGCTAGTACGAACAGCCCCCGCACAGAGCTCTGGGGCATTTTTTTATCCTTTTTCCTTTCTTTTAAATAACTATTGGGGCTCATAACAAGCACTGTCACTCTAGCACTACTCCCCTGATTGACTTTGCGACAATGATCTGTGGAGGAGATGGGCACGCGAGCACACAAACATTCTGCAAGCACTCAGGCAAAGAGGACTAGAGAGGCTTTGTTCGGTTTGGTCTGGTTTTTATTTTCCGATAAGTTTCTGTTCAATTTTCAGAATTACTTCTCTGATATTTTTAAACAGTATAAAAAAAAAAAAAAAAAAAGCAAACTAACCACAAAACTGTAGTAAAGAAATTCCAAGGCTGAACAAAAAACACACGCACACACAAAAAAGGAAAATTTGAACTAAATCAGAAACTCTCGTCATTGAGTCATCCTGGAGCATCCTAATACTGCAGAGGTCTCAGCACAGTGATCTTACGTATCATATATGCCCTAATAAATAGGTTCAATGAGTTGAGTTAAGGGCAGAGTTTAACTATTAACTCCAAATTTCCTCGCTCTTATGGCTGTAAGTCAATCCCTTAATGTTATTTTAACACAGTTTCTGGCAGTTGAATAAAATCTATGGTCAATATTACAACCCCTTCCTTCCTAAATGAAGGAAAATATACGTGTGATTTACATAAGAAATCATGGGAAATCCTGTAACGGAGCAGGGATGATAAATGTTCAAGGCCTGATTGCCCAGGAATCCAAGCCGACCATTTGACTTCAGCTGTTCAGGCCCTCGTTATACAAATCTCAAAACCAGCAGAACTGGCAGAAATACCTCCATGCAGGTATAGTTTTCAGTACAGTAACAGTGTGCAGTCAAAGAGGTTATAATGCAGCGCTGTAAGATATATCTAAAATAATACCACAAAAATCAGATGACACAAAGAATTCTAATACTTTCCTTTTGTTAAGATACAGTAACTGAGAATACAATGAAATTCTTCATGTTCAGTATCTCCCATTAGATCAATTAATATTCAGAGAAAGCCTTTAACATGAAGTTTAAATAATCATAGAAGGAGAAAAAGAACCACCAATGTTCTAGAAGCTTCTCTAGACCTTTCAATCAATTTTATTTATATGCAAAACCAAGAGAAACTCAGAAAAAACAAAGCTCCTCCTGATGCTAAAGCTCTCAATTTACTGACAGGCAAATGGCTTCATGCTGCCACTTAATCTCATTTCTTGCATAATGCCCTCTAATTAGCATATCAAAGTGAATTAATACTTCTAGGGCATTAGCAATGGGAAAATCTGCTCCAGGCTTCACAATAGCAGTTAAGCAAGAGCCAAGAAATCCTCAAAAACACCACAAACCACTTTGCATTGCAAAACTGTTCAATTTATTTATCCTCTCTCTCTAAACACTTTTACCGCACACTGTTTTACTACTGTTCACCAAACAAAATGATAATTGCCAAAGTTACCAGCATCTGTAATGCCTGTTTAGAATCTTAATTTAGATTGTATACTTCAAGATCTCAAGAAGCTTTCATTTGCTCTATCATATGTACCAGGATATACTGAAAATTTGTTCGTTTAAAAAAAAATGTAATCAGGATAATATTATTAAATTCCATTTCCACTTGTAATCAAAAATTAAATAATATATGAAAAAGCCACCTGCTGGACAATGAGGAATAAGAGATTAGCTTTAAATGTTGATGCATGACTTAAGTATAGCAAAAGGTTTTGACCTGTAAACACATGATACAAAACCACCCCCTTTCCAAGTGATTGATCTGCAGGACGCGTGGTACCCAGTGATTCATAGATACTGTTACAGCCCGTATGACTGTGCAACATGTACTGAACTGATCCTAAACAAAAGAATTCCAAGTAAAATACCTAAAATAGTACAAAATTAAAATAAATGCATAGTGATTTTTACTGTATTCTCTTAGGCAAAACGAGGTATTTTTACCCACTTCCTGAAGCAATTAATACATCATAGCTGTTACCATGAGATATCGGACCATTTTTCTTTAGAAAATATTTTCAGAATCTATTTTCAATCACAGGTCATTTTGTTTGCAAAATATAAACTGTAGTTTATAAACAAGGACTAAAAAAAACCTCAGACTTCATCATCTTGGTGCTCCCCATCAATCTTTAAAAACAGAAAAAGAACATTAGGGAAAAAAACCACGCTAGTACACCCAACCTAACCCAAGAAGGGAGCGGGAGCGCAGGCGGAAGGCTAATAACAAAGAGTAGAAGAAAATGCCGGGGTCAGTGGGGCTTTCTACGATTCTGTTTGCAACATGAAGGCAAAATGAAGTATGAGAGTAACAAAATAAATAACGATAGATATTTATCTAGTACTTTGAGCCTTTCTAAAGAATGTGCATTATTGAAAAATATATACCATTCAAGTACCAGGCTTCATTTCCTTTCATATTTAATTCCCTGTTTACTTCCACTGTAAAGACAGCATTATGGAAGAGCTCTAATGTCCAGCTGAGAAGCACAATTCATCTGTTTGGCTGATGAACTACTCTAACTTTATAAAAGCATGAACTATAAGAGCTGACAGAAACTTTAATAATTTATATTAAATATTGATGTGAATTATTTACTCCGTTCATACTTAAAGACATGAATTGCCTACCAGAGAAAAGCAAATGTGACAAAAGGTCAACATGATGGTGAAAAAAGGCAGGCTGTGTCAGGCATGTGTTATCTGAACCATGCTGATCACCTTGATAAGCGAATAGCATTAAACATGACTGCTGAGAAAACAAACAAAGCATTCTTCTCAGGGTGTCAATTCAGGGAATACAAACAGCTACATCTAATTCTACCAATGATACAAGAAAAGGAAAACACTCAGCTCTCCACCGATTTTGACTGATTAGTACACAGCTTTAGTATTCATTCTTATTATTCATAAAAATATTCATCAAACCATCATACATATGATGTGCAAGGAACTGTAAAACAGTCTTAAAATTGAGAACAGATACAAACTGGACTCTCTTTCTCTACCACATAATTATTAATATAGTCTTCATATGCATTTAAATATTGTATTACATTTGTAACAATTTAGTATGTCTAATTCTGCTTATATTTGTCTACGGTAGACTGCAAATATCATTATATTAATGTTTCACACAAATCAATATTTAAATTGAAAAAAGACAGCATAATATCCATATCGTACAACTTTTTCATTGAAAGCTGTAGGAATAGAGCTTGATAAATGGGCTAAATCCTGTAAAAAGGGACTCTTGCATTCACTATATGCTATTATTATAATTTATCTCTGAATGCAAAAATTCCTTAACTTACAGCAAGCATCCTAAAATAAACCACACAGTAACTCACATAATTTACTGTTTTCAGATAAACAAGCAAATGTATCAAATTCAAAAATAAAATGAAGGAGATGAAAAATAACTATAAAATAAAATAAAATAAATCCCTGCTCTTACTTAAATTAGTATGGACAAGTAGGTCCAAATTTATCCTTTACGCAAGGGGAAGAAAAAAAAAAAAAAAAATGTGGAAACACAGATCCTGGTAATCAAGGCAAAGATTGTTATTTAAATATAGCAAGGAGCACTAACAATGTTATGGTCTAAAGATACTATGTAGTTACAGGTTCTGCAAGACAAAGTATCACATTTTTTCTAATGAAAATTATCACCACAACCGCCTGTGTTCTTATCCAGAGAAGTATCCTGCTGGAAATCCACCGAAGAGAGAGAATTTTGTGAATGTGTTTGAACCAGACGACCAAATGACAAACAAGATACTTTATCCAATTTATTTTTACTAGTAGGATATTTACAAAGAAAAGCAGTGCCATTGCCATAAGGACAGTGTAAATGACCTAGCACACTACTGCACGTCATCATTTGTAATACATTTGCTGACAATTAAAAAAAAAAAAAAAAGTATAACCAATGATTCAATGAAAAAATTTGGACACTGAAGCATGAGAAAGGAAACAAAAGCTAAATAATTTAAGCTGAAGAAAAGATGTACACACATAAATACACAGTGATTACTACCTTATGTAGTCAGGGTACATAAGAAATATGTATTTAGTACCTTGAAAAAAACACCAGGACAGCACATAAATATTTTAAATAGCTAAACTGAATAACAATAACATCATTGTTGATATTTTGAAAATAGCTACCATACACACACACACACACACACATATATGTATGCTATCGGTGCTATTTCATTGTTCCCTTAGAATCCTTTAATGTTCAGATCGCCCTGTTAGGATTCCATGTTATCACAAATTATTTGAAGTTGATGGCACTAAATAATAGTTTATAAACAGTGAAAAGTTGGAATTTATGTAAGGGAACAATCCTGTGGTACTACTTTTAAATAACAACAGTGGAAAAAAAGGGTTAATATTTTCAAATTCTTGTAGAAGACAAGGCAAAAAGCAAGTCTCTCTCCAAGGAGTTACCTAACAGGCAGTTTACAGATTTTGCAGCGTATCGACAAGGGGCGTTCCTAAAAGAGTTGGGCCATTTTCATCAGTAAGGAGCTTTGCAACACGTAAGGGCATGATACAGCCCTTCAGACATCAGAATTGCACTGTATGGTTATTTGCAGTCGTAGCAATAAGTAAAGGTTTTCGTTTACATGGGGAACCGCAAAAAATTAACCTCATGGTTAACTTCACTATTTGTCTGGCCTTTCTATTTCTTTTTTCATTCTTTAAACCAAAACTCTGCAAGAGGGGAGAACATTTTTAATGAACATTTTCCTCCTCTCTCTTTAGACATAAAAAATAGTTCAACCAGCCCAACCAGCCAAGCAGGCCTTTCTCTTCCCCTGCGGACACCTCCTGCAGTCGAGAAGTTCATTAAGTTTTATGATCTTCCCAAGTCAGTCCTGCTTATAAGCCTCACAAAGGCCACAAATCTGGCAAACCATCATGTATGCCATTAGGCTTTACTAGTAAATGAATGCTATTTAGGGTTTGTGGTGACAGTAAATTAGGGTTTGGTTGGCAGCTATCATTGTTTCTGTTGGACCCATATAAATAAATAAATAAATACATGCATACGTGTGTGCATATATGCACACGCATTCATACATTTTTATAAGTGCGTGTGCCTATCCGTATCAATGATTCTTAAAGACAAAACAAATCATCTATCAACACAGTCTAGGATGTAATAATATGTCATTCCACTGGGAAATAATTGCAATTCCCTAACCATTTTAAGACTATAAGAATTAATATATTTTCATTTCTATCTCCATGAGAAAAACCAGTACCTCAGGTATAGCAACGTACTAATGTAGAGTTAATCAGATTACAAATCTGAAGGATTTTTAGTCCGTAAATAAGAGAGATTATTAAAAAAAAAAAAAAAAGGCACGGATCAGTTTTAGATTCCTCCTGGTAGGCGCACAAGGCAGACAGATACGCAGGAATGCAACAGATGTGAGTGCGCCTTAGGAAGGTAACTTTAAGACTTCCAAGCGACACCTCAGAGAGCAGGTAAAATATAACAAAATAGAGCCAACAGACTCTCACTTGCATATCTTCGTATGTTATTAGAGGGGCTTCAGTAGAACTTTGGGTATCATTTTTCCTTGAACTAATTAAAGAAATAAGTGGCAGTTAGTTTCTTTATGAAAACCATGCTACCTTGTGGTTGCCTCTAAGAATGCACATATCTATTAATATCTGCAAGGCTCTTAAATGCATTATGCAGCACTTTTTTAAATGTTAAAACGTTAAAAAAGAAATGTCAGGCTAAATTCAGTAAGCTCAGTGATTTGCTTTATACATGGTAAATATCTCACGCAAAAAAACTCGTGAGCTCCTAACCCTAAGTGCGACGGAGAGAAAGGCTTCGAAAAATGTGATGCATTCATTAACCCTTGCCGGAAAGTGACAGAGTTGCTCTACCTAAACTGGGGATTCCTCCACGTATTGTCTCGCTACCGGTCTTGCTGACTGTACTGAAAACTACTAAAATATAAAAAAAATACATAATTCAATATAAAAATGACTTAAATATTGCATTACTTATTTCAGAATAGACATGACTGCAATTGCACTTCACGTATAGGCTCCAGTCTCCCTTCTCACCTCTCTTCCTCCTCACAGAAGGTAGCGGGAAAGCCATCACAGTAATTCCCACTGCCAGCACCAAGGTAAACTTTGGTTCTGATTAAAAAGAATCAAATTCCAGAGCATGAGCCAGCTGCAGCCAGATTTAAGTACTTGGACCACAAGACAATGCAGAGCAATGGGGGGGGGAAGGGAGAGCTTCTGCTTTAATTGCATCTCGGACTGTTTACCCTTCCAGTTCAGAATTGTTCGAGCTGTTTCCTACGAAAACAGTTTATAGAAAATAAGCTAGAATTTATCTTCACGTTATCTTTGCTGTAGCACACTGACTGAAGTCTGTACAGACATTTCAACTCAACTGGGAGACCCTGAGTGAACGTCCCCCTGCGGGAACAGTTTTTGGTGGGGGTGTGGATTCATCTCCATCAATCACTCGGTGCATTAATCCTGTCTCTCCTGTGCTGCTGGGGCTGGCAGGATCCTGCCTTTGGGCAGACAGACGTCTTCGCTCTTTGTTGGTTCTCAGCTATTTTACCAAAGAGATAACTTGCAAACTTGGCTCGACTACTTGGAGCACAAAGGCAGGATTTTTCTCAACTCGCACATTTCACCGAAACACCCAAAAACATTTCAAATCCCAAAATCTCCTGTCAGGTTCCCTCTCGCTTCTGCAACAGCAGTGGCCTCACCAAAGCCCCCTCTGCCAGTAATCCCCGCTTCTGAAAAGACTTGTTTTTTTTTTTCTTAACTCACCTCTGACATGTGGCTGACTATACTTTCCTTTCAAAACAGCGAGGCTAAGCCCTGTGCAAATAACGTGATCGCAGGACCTACGCCTGCCTTCTTAATTGAAATTTGCCTGCTGCAAAATGTCTGAACATCAAGGGCAGGTTGCTTGGTTAGCTCTGGAGCAGGACAGGCAGAAAGTTTAGAGAAAGACAGAAAACAAACACAAACCAAGAAGGACAGAAAGGGACTGTGAACTGATCGAGGCAAAACACAGGCACGGGGGGAGGGAGGGCAGAAGGGGGGATCATTCCCCTTATCCCTGGTAATATAATGCAATATAAAGCAGAATCAATCTTAATATTCACAACACAGTCAATACCCTAGTGCTTAGCTGTCAGCAGAAACTGAAGTGGATCCCCGGTAGCAAAGAAGCCCTTGGACATAAAGCACCATAATTTACTGAGTACTGCGCACTTCTGGGCTTCTCAGTTGGTAACTGCACGATTTCACATTTGTAGGTTTTGTCTACATAACCCTATTTGTTCAGCTTGCAATTACGGGGACTGTGTGTGTTTGAATATCAAGTACAGCTAAAAACGCAAGCCAATGCATATTTTTATTTTTAAAGCCAGATCAGAAAAAAAAAAAAGGTTTTTATTCTCATAATGCAAAGCAGAGTACTTTTCAAAATCGTCTTCTTCAAAAAAGAAATTTATCTGTAAATTCAGTGATGTCAAAAATTTGCAAAAAAGAAAAATTTAAAATGCCTTTAAGAAAAAGTACAGCATTTATTACTGTCTCAATAATGTAGCACAGGAAAAAATGCTATATTTTTGTACACTTGAGAGTAAGATTTTTGACATTTAAAGTGTCATCGCCGGAGAACAACTAAAGCTTTGCTGCACTCTACAGAAATTTGGGGTCAAAGCGTCCGTCACTTTCTTATTCTTTAGCTTCTTCCTAGCAGCGCACTTCCCGTGCTCCCGCGCTCCGCTGCCGGGCTTTTACTTTGGGTTCTTTTTGGTTTGGTTTGTTCCCGTCCTTTCTCCCCGGCAGCGCGGCGCGCCCTGCCCGACCGTGACCGCCGCACCCGCTCGCAAACTTTGCGGCCCCGCCGCACCTGGGGCAGCGCCGGGCACGGCTCCGCGGGCGGGCCCGGCACGGAGCGGCCCGGCACGGAGCGGCCCGGCACGGGGAGAGCCGCGGGCAGGGGCCGGGGCCCCTCCGCCCCGCTCCGCTCCGCGCCGCGCGGGGCCGGACCGGGCCGGGCCGGGCGCTCCCGCGGCGGAGCCGGCGGCGGCCCAAGATGGCTGCGGCGCCCCTTACCTGTTTTCTCCTTGATCTCGCAGAGGACGCTGAAGAGCGCGGGCTTCATCCTGTGGCAGTTGAGCGCGTGCTTCCTGCAAGAGAGCACAGAGAGCCGTTAGCGGCCGAACATGGCGCCCGCCGCCGCGCCAGGCCGAGGGGCCGCCGCTCCGGGCCGGGGGAGGCCGCGCCGCGGGGCCGGGCCGGGCCGAGCCGTGCCGAGCCGCGCCGGGGCCCCGGGCCGCCGCGCCGCCGCCGCCATCCATCACCGCGGCCGGCGCCGTGACAGCGGGCCCGGGCGGCGCGGGGCCCCGCGGCTCACCTGCGGGCAGCGTAAATCAGCGCGGGGCCGCGGCCGGCGGCTGATTTATGGGGGACGGGGGCAACTTGGGCGCCGGCGGCCTTTGTTCGGTAGGACTGCGGCTGGGGCGGCGCGGGCTTCCCCGGCACCGACCTGCCGGCGGCTTTGCCGCTCGTCTGCCGCCGCCCGGGGCAGGGGGCGGCCGGGCCACAAAGTTACGGGGCCCGGCGGAGCCGCGGGGACCGGGACCGGGACCGGGACCGGGACGGGGACCGCGGCCGAGCCGGGCTGAGACGCCCCGACAGCGCCGGGCTGCAGCCGAGCCGGGCGGCGCGGCACGCGGCCCCAGCACCGCGCGGGTCTCTATTTATTTTATCGGAACAACAACAACAAAAATCATTAAACAGCGACTCTGGTTCGGCCTCGGCTGCTTGCGATCTCTGCTACAGCGCTCGGGAGTTGCTCTGCCGGTGAGACGCCGGCTCTCCGCGGAGGAGCGGGGAGGAGAGGAACAAAACCCACACACACAACAAGACAAGGTTTAATTAGACGAAACCAACTTTGCTTGTGCCTCATCCAGGCTTTGGTCAGTGATGGTCATGATCTGATGGAGGATGTCCCCGATGTCCTGCTTCCTGCCGTCGCCGTCTGCCCCTTCGTGTCCGTGGGGAGGAGGCAGAGCCATGCCCCCCTGCACCGAGTGGCCGGCCAGGTTCACGCCGGCCAGAGTCTGCAGCATCCTGGACTGCTCGTCCATGCCGGCCTCCGCCGCAGCCCGATCGATGCTGCCGGGCGGAGCGGCGGGCGAGCGGGCTGCGCCGCCGGCGGGGAGCGGAGCGGGGGCTGCGGGAGGAAAAGGCGAATAGGTCTCCGGCTCCCGAAGTCAGTCTCAGTTCCTGACTCCTCGCTCTGTCCTCGCACACACGCGCGCGAAAAGAGAAATAAATAAAAAAGGCAAAAACCAGATCGACAACAACAACAAAAAATCAGTATCTGTGTTTGGACCGGGTCTCAGCAGTTTATTCCACTCTCTTCTCCTTTCCAGCGCAGTAAATCACTCTCTTCTTTAGTTACAGTCTTCTTTCATCATCATCATATCTGTGGCTGGGATAAATGACTTGATAAGGTTTCTTTGCAGTTTTCTTTCCTTGGTACAATCTTCCTCCAAAGCTTTTTTTTTTTTCCCCTTTTTATTTTTATTGTTGCTTTTTATGTCTTTCCCCACTTGTGCAAAAATCTTCTTTGCAAAAAGATGAAAAAAGAAAAAAAAAACACAAAAAACACAAAATCAAAAAACTTGCTTGCAAATCCCGAAGAAGTTAGGAGGGTGGCAAACAGCAAAAACCACAACAAACCGAGCGAGCACCCCCACCCCCAAATTGCAACATAAAAAAAAGCCAGGAAAACACAATCACAGAGGGAAAAAAAATTAATTGCCCTCCCCCCAAAAATAACAAATGGTCCCAAGTCTGTGCAACGGGGGGAAACAGCAGCGATCAAAAGTTTGGACTCGCGCAAAGAAAAGAGCGGAAATAAAGGGGAAAGAACTGTAAAAAAATTAATTACTCTCTGCAAAGCAATGTGCAAAAATACCAGCCGGCCGGGATTTATGGGGCCGGCGGCGCGGTGCCGGTGTGTGTTTTATGGTGTTTGATGGCCGCTCCGTGAGGGATTGACAGCCTGCCAACGCCACTCACTCACCCCGCAGACGTGTCACCCTGTGAGCAGCGCCGCGGCCGCCGGCAGGGACGTGGGCCCGCCGCGCCCCGCCCCCGCCCCGCCCCTGCCCGCCGCCCGCCGCCCGCCCCGCCCCGCCCCGCCCCGCCCCGCCGGGCGTGGCCGCCGCCGCCGTGCCCGGCTCCGGCTCCGGCTGCGGCTCCGCGGGGTCGCGGCTCCCGCCGGGCCGGGCCGCGGCGGCGCTCCCCGGGGGCGGGGCGGGGCGGGAGCGGCGGGCCCGGCGGCCAATCGGAGCGCGCGGGGGCGGGCGCCGGCGGCGGCCGCGGCCACTCAGAGCGGGCGGGGCGGGGCCCGAGCAGCCCGCCCCCGGGAGGTCCCGCCCCCCAGGCCGAGAAACTTGCGATTGGGCCGTTCGAACGGTCACGTGCCCGGGCCGAGCGCCGCTCCGGCCCCGCCCCCGTTGCTATGGGAACGCGCGGCCGAGGCCTCGGCGCCCGCCGAGGGGCCCGAGGCCGCCGGGCCGGGCCGGGCCGGGGGGGCCGCTGGGGGCGGCGAGGCCGAGGCCCCCCGAGGCTCCCCGAGGCCCCCCGAGGCTCCCCGAGGCCCCCCGAGGCTCCCCGAGGCCCGGCTCCCGCCGCCCGCCCGTCCTCCCGCAGACCGGCGCTGGCCGTGACAGCACGAAGCGAAGCGCGCAGCAGCCGCTCTCGGCCCGGCCCCGCCGCTGTCACCCACCTGCCCCGCGCGGTCCCTTCTCGCCTCCCACAGCGCGGCACGGCGCGAGCCGAGCTCCGGTGGCCGTCCCGGGGGTGCGTGGTGGTTTGGGTTCGGCTGCAAGGAGCCCTGTCCAAACTCAAGCCTCGTCCGCGTCTCTCTGACGTTCCCGGACGTGTGGCTGACAGCTCGGCTCCATGCGGCTCACCGGAGCTCTTAATCCTTCCCCTCGGCTCCCGCTCGCCTCTTCTCTCAATCACGGCTGACACCGCCGTCATCGCACCTTCACTCAGGACCGTAACCTGGATGTCATCCCTTTGACTTGGGGCTCAACCACGTCTCACGCGGGCTGTGTTTAGCCGTCGCGGGTTATTTCTGGGGAACATAACCAGGCTTTTACCGTTTCTCCAAGCGATTAGCGCATTTACTCAAATTCTAATTATCTTCTATCTCGATTAC
The DNA here is from genome assembly GCF_964211835.1 of Anser anser. Classification (NCBI taxonomy): domain Eukaryota; kingdom Metazoa; phylum Chordata; class Aves; order Anseriformes; family Anatidae; genus Anser; species Anser anser. The sequence goes on along the minus strand of NC_139742.1, from coordinate 12,118,394 downwards.
TGTGGCATTTTCTGGTCTAAACAAATGTGTTCTTAGTGTCATCCAGCTTTATTAAAAGCGCTACTCCAGACATCTTTTTTATGATTATTATTTTGAATATTTCACAAACCCGTTTGCATTTGTCCACTGAGGGCGAAGTTTCACAGAACAGCTGAGCGATTCCAATGGCTAGCTGGCACTGAAATGAACAGGACGCTGCTGCCTTGCTCCCCCTGTGCCAGCTCTGGTGCTGATCTCGCCCCACGGTGGTCCAGTTTGCTTCACTAAATCATCGGAAAGCTCATCTTCGGGGTTACTTTTTCTACTAGTTTATCAGGCTGAGTCAGGTAATTACAGCATGAGGTGACGGCTGGAGAATGACTCTCTGGGCTCTGCTTTCCCCTTGGTCATGGCCTTATGCTACCTATTGTCTGTCATTTGCTAGAGCAGTTTCAGTTCCTTGCCTTCAGTTGGCCACTGATGCCAGGCTCTGTTATCCGGCCTTCGCAGGATCACACAAACATCTTCACACCAGAGCCTTTGGTGGCACTCTAATTCTTTTCACAGCCATCCTGTAGCATCCTTTTTAAAGCCTGCTTTTTGTCGAAGTGTACGGCTGTTTAAAGACTGCTAGGTCATGGTTTGCTGAGAAACTAACCAATGTTGTCTCGTTATTGCCACAGGAGATGGTGGAGGCAGGCTGCGTTGACAAGTTTAAAAAGCAACTGCAGAAATGCCTGGCCAGCTGGCCATGGACAGGTACAAAAGGAAAACGTGTGCTAAAAGGACTCGTGAACATCTCCAGTCCTGGACAGTCTGCGAGTTTGAAGCACATGGACCGCCGAGAGTGGCCAGGCTCATCTGCCCGCTCCAAAACAGCATCTGCTGTAGTCTGCTGGAGAGAAAATATGAGTCAGAGGGAACGCTGGGCTAACCCAGTCCAACATTTCTTGTGTTTTCAAACAGTACCAGAATTGTTAAATACAGGGGTTTGCAAGTTCTGTTCGTCTAAATGCAACACGTTTACGCTTGTATATCAAGTGCTATGTGGAAGGTTTAGAAATCATAATACAGATATCAATACCCTGTAGTGTTGACAGGTCAAACAAGCAAAACGTAGAGGGTTTGGGAATAAACTGGTACACCCTCAGTCGGGAAAGCGTTACCTCTATTTGCAGTAAGCGCGGCTGAACATGGGAACTACCGGGGCTTTCCTCACAAAAGACCTCACGGAGCTGTGTCAGGGGCGGTGCTTGGTTTGTGACCGCTCCCGCTCCGTGTCCCTAAGCACGCGCCTCCCTGGGGGATGCGGGCGCGTCACGGGGCAGCCCGAGCCGCTCGGCAGCACCTGCCTCGGGGGCGGGCCCGGCCCCTCCAGCCGCACGGCGCCCGGCCTTCATCGCAGCCCTGCGGCGCCACAGCGGCGGCTCCGCGCGGGGCCGGGGCCCGGGGCCCGGGGCTGGGGGCTGGGGGCCGGGGCCCGGGGCCCGGGGCTGAGGGCCGGAGGCGGCCCCGTCCCGTGTCCCCGCCGCGCCCGGGGGCGCCGCCACCGCGGCCCCTGACGCACGCACGCGCTCGGCGGAGCCGCCGCCGCCATCGTCACATCCGGGGGCGGCGCTTCCGGGTCGCGGCGCGGCCCAGCTCTGCGCTGCCGCCGCGTCCCCGGCCCGGCCAGGCCCCGGCCCCGGCCCCGGCCCCGGCCCGCCGCGGGGAGCAGGCGGCGGTGCCCGGCCCGGCGCGGCCCCGCGGAGCGGCGCAGCCCGGCCCGGCCCGGCCCGGCCCGTAAGTGCGGAGCAGAGCGGGGGGCGCGGTGCGTGCCCGGCGCCGCCCGGCCTCGGTGGCCTCCAGCCACGGTCCGCGGCGGGTCCCCGGGGGCGCGGCGCTGCCGGGAGCGCGGCGGGCGGGGGCCGGCCCTGCCCTGCCCTGCCCGGCCCTGCCGGGGCTCGCGGTCCCGGCGCGTTGCTGCGGGCGCGGGCCGAGCGCCGCTGGGGGCCCGGGGGGCGCCGGCGTCCGCGGTGGAGGCAGGGCGGAGGCAGGGCGGCGGCCTCGGGTCGGGCAGCGGCGGAGCCCACCCGGGGCCTTCTGAGGGCATCGCTGCGCGCTCTGCGTGTCGGGGCTGGCGGGCAGAGGCCCGCTGCGCAGTTAAGCTCTGCTGGTGCATCAGGCTCAGAGCAGAGCTGCTCGCGGGCGCTTCTTTGGGTTAGGTTAAAACGTCGAGATCGCTGCCCAGGCGCGGACCTGTGCCGAAATAACCCCGGTGGTGCGTTAGGAGCAGTGGAGGGGCTCCGTCTAACTGTGTCACCCGGCTGCAAGGAATGACAAACCTGACAGCCGGCTCACTGTGCAGCTTTTCCTCTTGCTCAACAAAGGCTTCAGAAGTTTAAGCAGCTTGGCGGCATGACCCACGCCGTGCCGTCTGTAGCGCAGGTCTCCCAGCCTTTCAGAGTTCTGTGAGAAGTAGACCAGCACGTACAGCTGCAAAAGGCCGCTTACGCTCACGAGCAGGACAAGAAGTAAGTAGGGTGCAGGCCGTGCGCCCCGGGGCAGGCCCAGCTGCTCCCCACGGGCAGCTCTGTGCTGCCTTTGCCCGGGGGACCGAGTGTCACCCGCTGGGAAGGTGGTGGCAGGGCTGAGGCTGCCTTCAGGCCCTGCCTGCCTGCCCCAGGAAGGGGCAGGCCAACACTGCTGCGGTGTAGGGCTGCAGAAGCAGACGGTAACGGTGCTGGTCCTCGTAGCACAGAGTGCTACCGCAGTGCCATCAGCACTACAAGCGGTTATCGTTTGGTGCTGCGGTAATTTGTGGTTGTGACGCTGCATTATGTTTGAGATACGCCTTGCGGTGAGTTTGTTGTCTTGCTAGCAGCAGTTCTCCATTTGCCAGAAGTGGCCAGATGAAGACTTTCTGTTCTGCACTTGTGACAGAGATCCCAGTATGCGTTCTAACGTTCACTGTGTGTGCTGAGAAGCTTTATCCAGCTGTGAGACCTAGCGGTTCGTTGTCTGCAAGTCTCTTGTACAAGACAACACAAACGTAATCCCTGCCTCGTTTCCTTTTTGCTTGAGATGTGCTCTCTAAATCGCGTACTCTGAAAGCAGAGCAAAGGTTCTTAAACATGTTACGCTTTGTCTGGTGGTGAAGAAGAAAGACCAAAAATTTGTCAAGACAAAAATTAAAAGCCAGAGAAAAGGGAGATACTCATCGATGGCTGAACCAGTGTGTACCTGTCCAGTTACATTTGACATGGAGTACCAAAGAGGCTTGATGTCGTGGAAGTTTTTTAAGCAGATGTTTTGCTCATGAGCATGTGTGCAAGTCAGAAGCAGCTTGCAGTCTGTTACACTCTGAAAAAATAAGATTATGATCATGCATGTTCAAAACTGCGTTTTTATGCCATAAAAATGTTTGTGCAGCGAGAAGTAGAGTGGCAACAAAGTGAAAAAATGCTGTTTTTCATTCAACTTCTTTTGATTTATACTTCCATTAAACAAATAAACACTATAGAATATGTGAAAGAAGAAAATAAACACTGACTTGTCATTCGAGTTTTACCTCAGATGAGAACAACTGTAGACGGGAATTAGAGTGGTATTGCTAAACTAAACTGGGGGTGTAGAGGAAAGGTGCCAGGAATTACTGTTTTTAATCTTAAATATACATGTAGGGAAGTGGAGTTCTTAAAAGTTGTTGGAATTAAGTTCTAGTAGACTACTTCTCTCTCTTTCACTCCCTGTTTACCATCAAGTGTGTGCATTGCAGGAAGTTGTGTTGGTGGCTAGCTTTACCGGCTACATTTCGAGTCTACCTTTCTGGGTGTACTCTTAGGGTTGATGTATACAAAATGAACACTTCGTATAAAATACTTTTAAGGTAATGTCTTGGTAATCTAGGGTCACGTTTTCTGGGGCTGAAATGTGATTGTTTTGTTGAAAATCTATGTCTGGAGAACCGTTACAGAAAGAAAGAGTTATGTTATGTTTGAAAAGCATTAAAATATTCCAGTTCAGACTAAACTACAAAAATAAGTTATCCAGTGAAGATGAATATACAGTTGGTAGCATCTGAGATAGATATATATATATATACATGTTATTTTTTTTTGCTAGTCCTGTTTTAAGATGGGAACTCTGAGTGTAGCTCTGAATTGTCGTTCTGTGAATGACGCAGAATCCCGTAATCCTGTGTCGGATACTCGGAGGGGACATGCTACCTCCAGTGAAAAATCTGGCGGTGCGGTTGCGTAGCAGCAGCGCAGTTCTGACAGCAGACTGGTGAATTGGCTCAGAGCAGTGCAGGTGGGTGTCGTGCGGTCGGGAAGCTGACGGGCTCCAGCCGCACGTCAGCATCGGGGAGCGGCAGGCGTGTTTGTGGCTCCGAGGCTCTTCTGAAGGTCCTGTGGGGTGACCGTAGGTGCAGCAGGTCTCGGTCTTTGCGCTGAGTCGACCCAGAGCACGATTGGTAAGGCTGCAGACCTCCCTGTGCTTGGAACACCTTTGAGACAAGTTTGGCTTCAGCACCTGCAGGCAGGCTTTATACAAAGCAGCTCTGCGAGCGGGACACGGGCGGCTCACGAACAGCGCCGTCCCTCTGTGCTCACACGCTGCTTGTGGTGGAGGCACAGGTAGCGAGCCTTGCTCAGGAACATCCAGGCAGAGCTGCGTCCCTTCACAACAGCCTGAAGGGCTTGGCGGCGGCCTTAGAAAGCCTCTTTCTGTCTCCCAGTATTATACAGGCCAAAAAAGGGGAAAATGTTGAAGCTTTCTATTTTGGTCATTTTTTGTTGAAGGCTGATGTTTGTACAGGATGCGTGTTAAATAGTATCAGTGAAAGCGTTTGAAAGATCATTGGTTTTTTAGGCTCCTGAATGCTATGATGCGAAGAGCCGGAATGGAAACTGCAGTGTAGTATTTGAGCAGCTTGAGCCTGTGCTTCCAGCCTTCTGTTTGCAAGTAGATGTTATATACATGCATCCTAGGAATATTAAAGCTTAACAAATCGGCTTTTAGTGTTTTAGGCAAGTGAGTGATAAGCTGTGGTTTCATGTAGAAGTGCTGTGCTGTTGCTGAAAGCATTCCTTCCAGCTCTCTGCGCAAGCAGACGTGCAGTCAGCCTCCCTGACCCACAGGCAGCGGCTGCTGCTCCCCATTTCTGGACAGGGTGTTCATCAGGAATAGAAATAAAAAGGAAATTGCAATCTGTTGTTTCGAAGGTATCCTGGTTTGGTTTGTTATTTTAAAATCAACAGTCCTAAAAATGAATTCAAATAATTGTATTTTTTCTGGATAATAAATTCTCCCAAACACAGGCTGGGGAAACAGGCCCTAGTGATTCCAGCGTGGGGGGTCATTACAGTCTGACGGTGCAGATGTAATGTGTGACAGGGAATGCTTGCTAGCCAGTATGGAAAAATAAGCATAATCATAGCCATTAAAAATTAAGCAAAGTGTTTGCACATATTTAGATTAGGAAAAAAAAAAAAACAGGCAAGATGCCGCTTCTCTAAACTGTTTCTATCCAAACCATTCAGTACAATATCAGAATGAAAAATGACAACACTTTGTCATCTGTTCAAATTGATATTGCACTCTTTGCAGTGACAGCTGAAAAGGCCCACAGGTGCCATATAAAGAGGTGACCATGTTGTCATATTTCATTTAGGCATCCCTCTGCAAAGCCATAATTACCTAATTAGGTTGTTAATTAGGAGATTAGCATTTCACTATATTGATAGAATGCTCTTTGCAGGCATGAGTCTAGATACGGATTTGTCTGCCCTAATTTATAATCTCTGCCTCTTTTTATACTTATTTATTTGCGTAAAATCTTGATGCAAGATAGCATAGGTTAGCTGAGAATCAACTTGTTTGCAATTAAATGAAGATTTGACAAGATCAGGAAACAACTGGAGAAGGGTATACTGTTTCCATGTAGACTCCGATATTCTCTCCGTCCTTCCCTAAAGCTCAGTAACTGAAATATTGAATTTGGTGTACCGTGCGTCCTGCCTAGCGTGACAGCAAGAATACAGCCAAGTTCCAAGTGGTTCGCGCATACAGAAATACGTATCCGATGCCAGATCGATTTACAGGATTGTAAACTAACAAAGAATTTGCTGAAAGTTGTGTGTAATGCATTGTTTCTCATCATAACTCTCAAATTCCGGCTTCACTTGTGAAAGAGCACCTCTTTAAATGACTTTAAATGATTATTTCCTTTTTACTGATAGGTCTAAGCATAAATGACAGCTTCTCTAAATAATTATTCATTCTTAAATGCACTTGAGCTTTTGTTGAAACGTAAACTTGAATTTTCATATATTGCTTTTCACTTCCCTTTATCCTGCATGCACAGGAGTCTGTCTGGCATTCAAGGGTTCTGATTATTTGTACTGCTGCAAATGTAGATAACCAGAACCATTTCTTCAGCAATTGCAGACAGAAGTTAACTGTGAAATTATTTCATATAACCTGAATCATAAATTTTGAAGTATATTTCACACCGTCCTATTCCAGCTTGTAGGACGTGGGGGAAGAAATCAATTTTTATTCTAATTTGTGCATTTTTTCATTAGTTTTTAAGATCACTTTAAAGACCTGCAGTCAGAGAGGCGTTTAAGTTCAGTGAACGTGGAAGCCCTTGGGCGCTGACATGTAATGTTATATAATTCTTCCAGCCTGCTGTGTTTTGAGTTCACTAGTGATGGTTTTAGATCCACGTTGCACCCTCCAGAAGTTGCATCTTTGTCTGGAATGTTTGTTTCAATTGAATAGCATGTAATTGTTTATTACTTCCTCAAGGAGGACCATCAATTTAAACACATTTTCCTCTTGAAAAAAAAAAATGAAAAAAGAAAAAAAGAAAACGAGCTACAGGTTTGTAGAATAAGAAATTTCAGTTTTTTTTTTTTTTTAATTTAGAGGGGAAATAACCTTGCAGGAATTGGCTGGAGAATCTTGTGGAGAATTTACAGCTGCTTTTAGCCATTTGAACCAAAAGAGTCTTAAAATTATAACATTAAAATTGGTAGAATTTCAAGGTTGTAGCTCGTTCTGAAGCAGGACATTTTTTAATTGCTTACAGCTTTCTCCAATTTTTATCAGTTATTCTAGCTTATGTGGAGGTCTAGGAGCAAATTTCATGGGTCATCCGTGATAGATTTTGAATTACGAAGGGCGTAAATGTCTAAGTTGTCTGCGAGGAAAGTATTTCTTGTACTTCGGTCAGTTGGAGCGTGTCACGGAAGGGTGACGCTGGCTTGCAACTTTGGGAGCGACAGTGGGGAAGTGGCAGGCGTGTGGGTGGTCCCCGGGAGGTCCCGGGCTGAGCTGCACGTGCGCGTGTGGTTCCCAGCGCTCGGTTAGGGGTCGGTTCCTGCCTGTGAGCTGTGAGGTCCCCGGCGCTGGGTGTGCTCACCTGGGTGTGCCGGCATGCCCTCCGTTCGGGACCTGCGTGTCGCCCACGGGGAGCGAGGTAGGTCTGTAGAAGGTTGTGCTTCACTTGCACGCCGTACCGTGAAAATGTTGATCTGCGTAACAGCCGTGCTCCTCTCTGTGAGAGACCACGGGTGCCGCAAATATAGCAGGGGGTTACTGGAAGGGGAATGCTTGCGGTGAGATGAGTAGGCTGCGATCTAGCTGCCTGATTGTCTACAAAGGCCCCGTGAAACCCCGGCGAGTCGTTCAGCCTCGTGATGGTGCAGTTTTACATCGTGGAGGACATTACCTGACTGCGCAAGACTAACAGGGGGCTGTGCTCCTGGTGGGCTCTGAGGCACTCCAGTAATACCGCGAGGAGACCAAAGAGGGGGTGAGCGAGAGCGTTCGTATCCGGCGCGTTGATTAGATAACGTGTAGAGACTGAGACAGATGAATAATAAAGATCGAGAACAAAGTGAGGGGCCGGTTTGGGTCTCTCCACCCGTGTGATGAATCACGGAAGGTGTTTGCTGATAAGTCGTATATCATCAGAGCACTAAACTGTATATCATGTCATACATAAATACCGTTAAGGCTGCGTAGGTTTCACGTTGCTCCTTTCCCTTTTAGTCTTTGCACAGAGTGCGCTGCCTGCAAAGTATTTCATTTGATAGTGGTAGAATATTTATATACTGCAAGTATTAAAAGAACATTTACTTTTTGTTTATGGTTGAGGAATGTGTAAGTTGGTGGTGCTCAGAAAGCCCCTGACTTGTGTAAGTCAGCTCCTGCCTGCAGGCGTGGTAGCGGTGTGTGGGTATACGGAACGCAGAAGAGTGACTGCACGCTGGCAGATCTGAGCAGGTCCAAAAATTGATCTCATATCTGTAATTTTGCTGGAATTGATGACGTAGAGGCACAAAGGTATTCATATAAAGGTTTGCAAAACTGAACTTCGGTTCTTTGAATTCTTTAACTGTCATCATTCCTCTGACCGGATCTGTGCTGTCTAATTTTGCTTTTATCAAAAGGAGGAACCACTTAGAATTGTGTAGATAGCAAATACTAAGGTATGGCGTAAAAATCTAAATTGAATTTTGAGGTCAGTTTTCTTTTTTTGGAGGGGTGTTAAATATTCATCGAATTTTCAGTTGATGTCACTTTATTGAGATGTATTCTTTTGAAATTTCCTTAAGAGGAGGGAGAAAAATGTGGTTGTATTAAACTTCAGACTTTGAAACAGAATTTCTGACTGTTCTTCACTGTTCATGTTTATGGGAAAAGTGATTGCGTGTGTAAAATTGTAAAGAAGCTTGGGTAATTGAGCACACGGACTGTTAATGGCATGAAGTCGGGGTACAGAGTATAAAGGTAAAAATCTCGCATCTGCTGTTACATGTTGTTAACTCCCTTAGCAGACATTAAATCATTTCAAGTACAATAATAGTGTGGGAGGTAAATTAACTAACCATTAACAATCTTATAAATACACAATTAACATGCCAACATTTATATGACACATTGATGGGGCAGCAGTAATTTTTGATTGGGAGTTTGCAGACCTTTTAGAAGCCGAAGGCAGTTGCTTATTTAAACAAGTTCTTACTGCTTGCAGGTAAGCATGGCCTTTTCCTAATAAGCGGCGTGTAAGTGATTATATTCAGACAGCATTCGGAACGTCCGCGCTTGGTCGTGTTGGTCCCCTTGCAGCCACGTGGCGCTGGTCGCACCCCCGCGGCTCGCGGGCCCCCGGCACGCGCGCTGCGGTGAGGATGTTTGCCTCGTGGCCCCTTGCTTTGAGGGCAAGGAGGGGTCCTTAGGGAGGGCAGGCCTACTTTCCCTGATAGAAATAGTCAGAAAATAAAAAATAGGACGTGGGCTCGGCGCGGCCCCTGGAGAGCTGCGGCAGGCGCCGAGCGCGGCCCCCTCAGCGCCGTGCCCGGGTGGGCCCGGCCATCCCCGCGGGTGCCGGCGCGGCGCGGCGCGCGGAGCTGGTGGCACCTTACTGAGACGGATGGTGGGGGCGGCCTGTTAATAACGAGCTGCGTGTCAGCTTTATTTCTCCACCATCCCGTTATTGAGTTCCTGCTTGCTGCTGGGTCTGTTGCTTAATAAAATACTTCTGAGTTCTTCCATTTTTTTGTTTTTAAATGGAAGAGAGAGAGTCTCTCAGAAAAGAAATGGCAGTATTTGTGGCCGAGGGAGGAAGCAGACCTAAAATGGTGGAGGATCCAATTCTCTACTTACTGGATGTTCTGACTACGGGGTGCTGCTGTTCGGTGGTGGGGAGGACGCTAGCAGAGGTGGTGAATTTGCAGCTTGTAATCTTGCAATATATCTTCAAAATTTAGCTTTAGCTCTGATTAAATGTATACGCAAATAAAGTATTACTTTTATTTTCAACTAAATGCAGAAGCTGCGTAGTGAGGCTCCTTATATGAATATATACCTTTTGCCTTGGAAGCCTATGGGAAAGTGATGAATGCGTTTGCTGGTCCTGGAACACGCCTGGCTCATGCTTTCTTTCACTTTGTTCTGTTAAAATCCGCGAAGAAAAGGCCAGCTGCCTTTACCAGATTTGCATGGGATACTACTTCATGGGATTTAAATTTTATTTTCCTTTTGCTGACAGATGTTTTGCAAACAGTAACGATAGGGTTTTTCTGTTTGTTTTTATGTCTAAAATACTAAATTACCACATTTAGTTCTATAGCTGGCATAAACTTTTGCTCAGAGATACGCAAATGATTAGAAACGCGGTGGTGATTCTGAGCTTCTGGAGTTCACTTCTGGGCTCGCTTCTCCCCAGGAGCTGAGGTCCAAACCCCAGCAGCCCCCCCCCTGCTTCAGGCCCTGAGCCCCGCTGCTGGCGGGGGACCCCAGCTCTCCTGCCGCCTGTGCCCCGCGGTGCTGCTGCTCGTGCAGCTCTTCACAAATGAGCCTGGCAGCGAGGACCTTCTTCGCCTTTCGGCTTAGCTGCCAGCAGGCCCTGCTCTGACCTGGCCCGCCTCACGGCTGCACAAGTGCTCGTGCCGGCCGTGGAGGTGGTGGAAACGGGAGGGCCGGGCAGCTGCTCCATCCCAGGCAGCCCAGACTTGAATTAGATTAAATAACTGTAAATCCTCAGCTACAGTAAAATGGGGCAACTGTTTGAGTGGGGGGGTTGTTTGTTTGTTTTACCTGCTACTTTGTTTTGTAAGGCCTCTCGAGTACTCTGAAGGAAATACTTTAGATAAGCGGTAACTGCTGTTGTTGAAGTGTTCAGGAATTCAGGCATGTTGGTATGTGACCACAGAGCTCTTTCTGTATTACAGCAGTTGTCCTATATGAAGCACCGCGCAGCAGCAGATGTTCAATATTCAGCCCTGAGATACGAATCTCTTCACGTTTAAAGTCTTTCCTGGAAATCTGAATTCTGAAGGGGCTAGAATCGGGTAATCAAAGAGTTGCAGAGGCAGAAGGAAAACAAACGTTACGACAGGTGAAAGGAAATTCAAAATCCTATCTGTTTTTGTAAATTTATTATTTTTAATGGGCAACTGTTTATTTTGTGTACATTCTTTCCATCCTTCTATGTGTAGTACTTAGAATATTTCGCCTTATAGCAACCATCCCTTGGAAAGCAAGGGGAGCTGTCTGGAGCTCTTTGTTTGGTTCTCTTGGGATTCAGGTTGCCAGCTGTCCTCCAAAGCCACCGTTCTTTAAATGGATCTCAGCAAGCAGTGTAACTTAAACTGGAGCAGAATTAAAATAGTTCACTGTACAAAATTGGATAAGATTTTATGCATCCAGAATATGAACCATCTTGATTCAGTATTTGGTTGTGATTTTTTGTTTTGTTTATTTGTTTGGGTTTCCCTAAGTGCTGTGTTTGTTGTTCTAGGTACGGTGTCCATGGAACAAGATGGAGAGAAGGTAGTACAGTGAAGTGGTGGTCCTGTGTACAGAATGGCTTTCCTGGACAACCCAACAATTATACTTGCTCATATTCGGCAGTCACACGTGACCAGTGATGACACAGGGATGTGTGAAATGGTCCTGATAGATCATGATGTCGACCTGGAGAAGTTTAATCCCTCGTCAACCTACGGGGACAGTGGCTCAGAAACACAGGGAAGCAACGGTGAGACTCAGGGCTATGTATATTCCCAATCAGTCGATATTACCTCAAGCTGGGACTTCGGAATTAGAAGACGATCAAACACAGGTAAGTGATATTTGCTGCAAAAACAATGTTAGCCTTTTAAATTCAGTTTCTGTTGGTATGACATGCATGGGCAAATCAGAGCATGACTAGCTAGAAACCTGCTCAAGTTTTCCTTTTGTAAGGTAGAGACCCTTTTTGTAAAAGGACATGTTATGATTCAGATACTTTAGTATGCTGTCAACCGAATTTTAATTGCTATTTTACTTAATCATGTACAGAGGAACATTGAGGTAGTCAGCTTTATATATAAAAAAAAAAAATTAACTTGTAAAGACATCAAGTCTAAATCCAAAGTACATGAACAGTCTTTGATATTTCTATTGTTAATGTCTGGAGGGGTGTTAACTTTTGAACAGGATCGTTCTTTTCTGAGAAAAATCTACCTAGTGATGCATCAAATCTATTTGTTATAAAAGAGAGGAATGAAGTTTGTGAGGCAGTGAAGTGAATGATTTGTCTGTATCTAGTCTTTTGAAGTCTTATATTTGAGAAAATCTTTGAGCTAGGATTTAAGTTACCAGTTAGTAAGTTTAAGGAGGATGTGCACCTTTTCAAAATATGGTCAGTTTGTCTTGATGGGAAGAAAACGGTCCCATTTGTTGTTAGGAATATTTAGATTTCTACTTATACCCAAATAATGCTAAGTGCGAAAATTCTGCATTATTGAATATGTATGAAATGGTTGGTATTGGGTAGTTAATACTGATCTCTTTATTTCTGTTACAGTACATCCTATTTTTCCAAATTATCTCTGAAGGTATTATAACACCACCTAGAGCTCAGAAAAAACATCTGTGCTCTGCCTAACAAGTGAAATGTATGGTCTGAGATATCTAGTAATACCTTTTACAAATACGTATTTGTCAAAAGTTGCAGAAAAGACAGAGCACTGATCTTTTGTTCTCACGAGTTACGTTTGGAAATAAGCTGCAGATGTAGCTGCATCTGACTCAAAGGCATGTCGGAAAGGTTAATGTGCCAGATTGTCCAGCATTGTCCATGAAGATTTGTTTAGCTCAGTTGATGTTACAGTTTATAAGGAAGGAGAGGCAAAGATTAAAGATTTTCAGAATTGCTCCAAAGATTGTTATTTTTTATTTCACCAAGTAGACTGATGAAATAATCTCCATTTAAATTATGTTTTGAAACTGTTTCAGTTTTCAGTTAGTGTCATATTCTAAAATAAAGGTAAAAAAAGCTCAGTCCAATGGGGAGCCATTTTTTTTGCCTTCTTTCATGTGGAATGTCTTTTACGTTCTGTCATGTGTGCTGGTACAACCAGGAACATAATTCAATTATCAAGGCAATCAGCTGATGATTTAAAATGGGGAAAAAAGCCTACAAAAATGCAGGCTGGTCACTACTGAACCCTTTTCAAAAATAAAGGAAGAAGAATAAAGTAAATAGAAAGCTAACTGTTTTTAATGTAAATGCTTTTTGCAGTAAACAAGTACTTAGTTCTTGATGGAAGAAAGCGTGTATATTAAGATACATATATAGTCATATGTGAAGGACATATTACATGCTTCTTGCCATAAGCAAGTTGTTTACTGTCTGAAATTAGGAACTAATGTGATGTGTGCTGTCACTATTTGAAAATGTTTTTAAGTTATGCTACATAACATTCATTTCTAGGTTTGGTGAAGTTTGTTTCAAAAAAGAAAGATCTTATCTAAAAGTGTGTTTTTTGTCTGATACAAATAAAAGACATTGAGTAACTTTTGAGTTTTCGCTAATAAACTATTTTTCAGCTCCATTTAAAAGCATCTTTTATTTATGAAGAATAATAGCAAAGTGCCCTTTAATAATCCTACTACTATTGAAAAATGGCTGCTCTTGTGTTAGGATTAACTGAGTTTTAGTGGTGTGGAAAAAAAACACAACCAGTTGGAATAATTCAGAACAAAAATTGATCTGCTGTTAAGTGTGTTAAAGGGAAATCATTTAAATTAACCTTACCTCTTATTCTGTAACCAAAATAGTATCAAACATAAATGTTATGCTCATTCTGTAAGTGTGTGGTTTTTAGAATATTTACTGTGTCTCATACATAAAGGGGTCTATCTGTCTCAAGCGTGAAAACTCGCTACCTGTGAAATCTCCAATTTTTGCTCCTAAAATCTGTAAACATAAGGACGTTTCTTTATTTTATGGAATCTGTAACTACCCGAGTAGATTTAGGAAGAGCAGGGATGTTTGTTCTCTGAAAAGCAGTTAAAAAAGTTTTTACATGTGGAAACAAAAGATAGTGGAATTTTGTATATCAACAGGTAGTAGTGGTAGATGTTTTTTTAACATGTTAACTCTTATTCTCCTGGTTTTTATACCGTCCTAAATATAATTGTTTACTTATTTTGTCTTTTACTGTTGTTTTTGGATGGAGTATAACTTCTTTTGCAAAGCTATTGTAAAGTACATTGCCTTTTATTATTAAGCACCTTACGAGCTTGTATCTGTTTGATAAATTATAGAAATAACGTGTTACTGCAGAAGAGTCAGCACATCTGAGAGGCTATAGAAGTATTGGTTATTAAGTAGATCTTGTGCAGATATGCCGATTTGGAAATTAATTTTATATGCACCCCAGTATCAGAGTTATCCCCTAAGACTTGAGCGGGACGCACAGTAGGCGAGACACGTGGTATTGCACATGGTGTTCTGGGAGAGGGCAGGCATTGTCTGCCATTGCATTTTTCCTCCTTTTCTGCGGGAGTTGGATGGGCCATAGGGGTCTTTTGGCTCTTGCTCCACCCCCTCACTGCCTTGACGCTGCCGTACCCAGAAAAAAAAAAGGTAAAGCTGAGGTGGGTCTGTGCAAGGTGTTACGAGTAGGGGAAAGAAGCGTTTTTCCCCTTCCATGTGACTGGAAACAAAGGCTTATCTAGCTGAGACAACGCGTGGTCAGGGGCACATTTCACGTAGAAAGCTTTCAGGCTAACGTGCTTGTGAGAACGGACCTTAAGTAGTTCAGACTTGTAACGTGGGTACTGATCATTCCATCGCGTTTGGAGTTGCTCTAAAACAATCCCCCAGTGAGTGATAACTTACCAGTGACTGCAGATGGAAGAACTGGACTGGGTTCGTGAAGACTGGCCGCGCTTTGCCCCGTTTGTTGTGGCGAGGGCTGGGAGCGACCCTCGCTGCCCCGGGCCGAGGCGCAGCACCCGGCTGCTGGGCGGGCGGCCCGAGGCCAGGGGCTCCCCTGTGGGTCAAGGTCCTGCTCTTGAGCTGCCGATGGCGGCCACCAAACGGGATGAAAACGTGCCTCCTTCTCATTTTTCTTCCCGTGTTTTCCTTTGTCTGTTAGATTCATGTTAATAACGGATGTTTTGCGAAGGCCCGCCCGTTCAGGAAGAGAGGGTTTCGGGAGGTAATTTTGAACTTCAGTCAGGACAGTAATTAGAGGATGGGAAAGGAAAAGGCATTTCTTTCAGAATAAAATATCTGCAATACTGCAAAATACTGCAATAGTGGTTTACCCAATATTTCCACTTATAATGAGGGATGCCACCTTTCTTATTTAACGAACAGTCAGATGCACAGAGGTATTTAGGCACTGACCTCGCGCCTGGGGAAAATAGGCGCTGGAGGCCCCCTTTGTGTCTGCACCTTCAACTGCTTGTTGCAGCTGTTAAACTGCAAAGTATGTGAAGAATTTTAATATTTTTTCATCAGTTACCACATTGATACTTTTGGGGTGGATGGCGGATTTATTTCTCTGTCCGCAGTTCATTTCAAGGGCTAAATGAAAAACAAGAATAGAAAATATTTATTAACCTTGTTTTAATTGGTGAAGTGGCTCAGGGAACTCAAATTGTATGTAAAAATTGTCAGAGTAATTTAGTATTTTAGAATCTCTTCTAAAAACCCATTTTAGTTAATGAATTATCTCAATACATCAAAATTGCTAATTTATCCAGCAAATTGTTTCCTTCAGTGATCAACATTATCAGTCCTACTTTCCAGTCTAATCTTCTTTCTTATTTTGAGTGTACCTTTATACCATCGGTTAATTCTTGGGGTCATTGTTTTGGGTAGCTGCTCCCAGGTTTAGTTAACAGTAAGATCTCTCTCAGGAGGCAGTCAACAAAAAGATGATCTAAGGTATTGTCTGGTACCCTGGCCCCTAAGTTCTTCGGTATTACAGCTACTTGAGGCTTTTTGCAAACCCTGTTTTGAAGATGGAGTCAAAATACACGTAAAGAAATATTATATTCATTTTAAGATTTGACTAATGTTGTGAAGATACAAATCATTTATTTTACTACCTATAAACTGTTTCAGCACACTGAAGAAAAAGCTATGCTAATTTATATAGCTTTGACATTTTATAATTTTCATGATTTTTAGATAAAGGATTTTATATTTAAAACTTTAATAGTCTAGTCTGAGTTCATTTATCTTTAATTTTTGAAACGGGTAGAGTAATTCATAACAGTAATTTTATTCCTGTAATGTAATATTCACTTCAGTTCATTTGTGCATTAAAATTCCTTTAAGACCGTTATTAATGATTTATATAATGAAATGTCATATTAATCACAGAAGTTTTCACATTTTATTATTCTCTTCCATGTTAATACTATCTTTATGATCTCTATTAATGTTTTATATCCTCTAATTTCAATTATAAATCAAGAACATTTTCATGTTTTTGTTGGTATTTGCTTTTCAGGGGTGCCACCTTTAAAATTTTATGACTTTTTCCCCTACACATGCAGTATAAAACATCTTTATTCATATAAAGGTAGTTAATTATGTCTTTGTTTATAGTAAACTTTCATTGACAAACTTATAGTTATAATATTTCTTTTCAAGCTCAGAGACTAGAACGTCTGCGGAAAGAGAGACAAAATCAAATAAAATGCAAAAATGTTCAGTGGAAAGACAGAAATACTTCTTACTCAGGTAAGAAGAAAAGATCATCTATTTTCCTACTGTTTTTATTTCTGCTTTTAATGGTTACAGCATTTTCAGTTTGTAATTTTCACTTCAACTTTCAAGGCATAAAAGAAATACTAGCTATTGTATTTGCCTGCCATTCCCCAGTTATGCGGTTCCCATAGTGCGTTGTTTGGGGGGGGAGGTTGGGGGCACAGGCTTCCCGCTTGTTTTCAGCTATGTCTGGGGTGTTCCAAATTATTAATAAAGGCAAAGTAAAGATTAAATTTTTTAAATCTAGTTTGTTGGTTTGAACTACTTAGAGTGGCTGCCTTTTTTTTTAATGTGAGTTATTAATACAGTGTTTGTGTGTTCTGTCATCTTGTAACAACATTGTTATCTTCTAATACTTTTATTATCTCAGTGAGCAAGAAGTGGCAACAGGAAAGATTTTAGTGTCATTGTGAGATATTTAAGTAACAGGACATACTATCGTTGCTGTACGGTACCTGATTGGCAAGTGTCTGCATTCAAAATGCAGGATCAATATCTCCATACAAGTTAGGTTTTTCTGGCTATTTCCAGAGGTATTTGGCCTGCACAGTAAGGAGGAATTTCTTAGAAATTATATTTATAGAATTTTTATGGTCACTTCTCTGGATAAGGGGGAAGTCTATATGCGATCTACTTAAACAAAAGCATAATAAATGCTGTCTTAGCTTATACTAGTATCAGTGACTTCTACAAGAATATGCTGCTTTTTTTACTGTTATATAATGAAGTGCTTCTGACCGGATGTTCTACATAGCTTGAATTGTAATGTATGAAATTAAAAATCTGTCTCAGTTCTCTTATTTCATAGTTCAAGCTAGTATCTATTCCTGTTGTATTTGACACACATTCAACCTTTGTGTGGTCTGTCATGCCTACTTCTTTCAAAATTTGTGTATATCTTAATGAGGTCCCCATGTAATCTCTTTTTTTTTTTTTTTTTGCCTAAATCCTTGTATCTTCCTGGCTGTCATTTGCAGAGCCTTTTCTAGTTCTATAGCGTCTCTTTTTAGAGGACTGAACAAAGCTGCTCACATGAGCAACCCGGTTGCACTAATCCTTAGTACAGTGTTCAGCTATGGTTGATACCTCTAGTAATGCATTCTAAAATGTTTCTGCCTTCATTTCTGTAAGCTGAGCTGTACATTTTAATCTGCCATAACCTCAAACTCTTTGGTCAATATTTTTGTAATGTTTGACCATTGGTGATGCAACTCTTTTTTTTCCTTATCCCTAATTTAACTGCTTGATACTTCTTTGCAGAAATATCCAAATTGCACTCAGATTCCAGCTTCCTCCTGTCTGTGTGTTTTCTTATTCATGTAGGCTCTACCATGACAATTAGTTCCTTTTACGCACTCCCTTGAAGATAAATGTGATGCATCAACCAGCAGCGAAGGAGGTGTCCTGCTTATTAAAAATGTGCTGGGCTTTCGTTTGCCACTGCAGAAGCAGGCAGATGGATCAGGACCTCCCTGCTGCAGATCAAATTTAAATAAAAAAATAAATTATGTAAAAACTCCAGGCACTTGGTATCTCTCTGTATTGGCAGAATTGATTTTCTTTCTCAGCTTAGTAACTGAGGTTCTTCATGTTTCTTCACTTACTTGCATGAAGAGCAACACAGTAGTAATAGGCCAGGAAAAAGAGAAGCTTTAAAACATATCATCTGTATCTCCCGTTTTGTTCTGCGTGTGAGATGCTGTCTGTTCTGTTCCTTGAGTTTAGCATTATTGGTAAATATGTATTAAAGGAGTAACAATAGATACAGCAGTTCTCACATGGGGGAATTTGGCTGTCTTCTTCCAACTGTGTTTATCTGAGCTTTAGACAAAGTCAAGCTTATGGCTGACATCTTGCAAACTAAAAGGATGCCGGAAGGTTGCTCTTTTGTACTGTGTTAGTCTGAGAGCATCATCTCCATAGATAACTCGTCACAGAGAGATGCCCTGCTGTAAAAGGAGACTCTTACTAGCGTTTGCATTGTCCTGGAGGTGGTCATAATGTATGTATGTAGTCATAATTTGAGGTGTTAGGCAAATGAGTATCCTTCGTGATTCTTTTTTTTATTACTATATACATAAATAAAAAGTCTACTAAGCAGAATAAAGGGAAGTGAGAGATGAGTAATTTTGTGTATGGTAATAAGAAATAAGGAACGTATTTTGTACTAATCTGTTTGCCTGCCATCATGAGACAAGCTACTTGCCTTGTGAAAGGAATGAATTTGAGAGGAGGTTGTAGAAAAGAAACTGTGCATTTGGAGTTGGTTAGGGGACTAACAAATACAAAGATGCTTCAGGGGCACTGACTGACTGGAAGTGAAGTGGAACACACTGGAGGTCTTTTCTGTTCAGCTGTGCCACCAATTCACTTCAGCTTGATGTGCATCAGTTCTTTTTCAGTAGAATGAAAATAACATCTCAGCTTCATGTCGTATAGAGGTCTTGCTGTCTTAGTAAAGCAATTTGTGGGTCCTATAAACCAAGTGTTGATATACATAGGAAAAGGTGACTCTTCTTTTATAAAATGCTAGGTATTTTTAGATTAGCCTATGAAAGCAAATACTAAGTCATTGTATTTTCATCTTCCATTCATTCATTTAGGAACAAATAGAATGTGAATTCACAATGTACTGACAGAGTCATTCAAAAACTTCGCACTTCAGCTCTTATATATTAACTTGTATAGCTAAAAAAAACACAAGCTGGAACAAAAAACATGCACAGAATAACAGGAAAGCTTACTTTCAATTAAGAATTAAAAATTATGCAGTTAAAAAAAAAAGTAAAAAAAAACATTAGGTCTTTTTCCATGTTTTTTTTCCATGAATTTTAAAAATGCTTTTTCCTAAGTTGAAGGAAATAATTGCAACTCTCTCAGTTGGAGTCTATAAGGAATTACTTGACAAAGTGTGTGATGAAAGATGGTAGATTATAGAATCTATCTTCTAGGCCTTTTGCACAAATCTTCAGAAGGTTTTAGGTTATTCTTCCTAACTGGGATGAATTTTTTGAAATTGTGATATTTTTTTTTTGAAAAGGAGAACTGTTTCCTCAGCCAGCTGAATTTACTGTCCTATAGAATGCGCTATTATTTAAACTCTTCATTCACGTAAGGTATTTGACTTGCGTGAAAGCTATACAAAACTCAAAGCAAACCAGATGTCACTAATGAATGCAGAATAATTTTCAAGATCCTCTTTTTGCACATCCCGAAAAAGGAAACAATAAGCAAATCATCTTAATGTTTCCGTAGAGACTAAAACACTTGCTTGTTCACTTGAGCCATTAAATCCATTATTTTCAATCCAAAACATAATGGGTGAGACCATTATTTTCAATCCAAAATAAATGGTTGAGACCGTTATTTTCAATCCAAAAAAAATGGATGAGAAATACCAGGTAGGGGTAATGCTCTAGCATAATTGTAGTTGAGTTTTTCTGTTGTTGTTTGGTTGGTAGGTTTTTTTGTTTGTTTTTAACAAAAGTAAGTTTGTGACAAAAAGCAGAATCCCCAGTGGTGTTTAAGTTGCCATATTTTTAAAAAGCATTTAATCAAACTTTTTTGGTTAATCGCAGCCTCTCACAAGACTGTTAGGTATCCATTAGTACAAATATTTAATAGGTTTGCCAACTGCCTGAATTTTCAGGCTGGTAAAATAAATTGCGTTTTTGAGTAGCTATAATCTGACAAGTTTTAATTTCACAGTTTAAGAAATGAATCAACTCCCTGTAGATAGAGTCCCTAGTCAGTCTGCCTTAGGAGCTTTTTCATTTCCCTGGAGGAGCAACACGTAAATCTCTGAGATGTGAGAGAATCCAAACGCATGAATGAAGAGCAGGGTCAGTCCAGGAGAACTGGTGTTGGTTCTCAGATAATGATTGATTGAGTTCGGGGGTTCTTTGCTCCTAGAGCAGATGTGGAGAAAACTTGTCCAGATTCAGTCGCAGTTTTTTGCAGATGAGACCCATTGGTATTAATAATGCTAAAACACCCCAGGCTCTGTCCTGATTTTGTAGTGTCCTTGTAACATAAGAAGCCCTATTTAATTTAATTTATTTATTTAAGTATTCTTGTAAATTTTGAGTTAAACTGTTGCTGGTAATTCAGCTATGCAGTCTCTTCATATGAAAAGAGCTTTACAATGGAAGCTTTTATGAGACCTCACAGACCCCACAAAGTATTCATTAACTCATATTACCTCTGTTTTTAGAAATTTTTTTAGCTTTTTTAAATTGTCCTGAATGGTGTTTGTGGGTTTGACACTTTGAGAGGAGACCATATCCAGTCTACCACAAGAAGTAAAATCCAAAGGAATGGTTCTTTTGGATCAGATGTAGTCTCTAGCCTACTGCTGGCAGCACAGTGACATTATAGTATAGTAATAGAGTGTAATAACACGTTACAAGCTCAATTTGAAATGCTATTGCATGGCCTATTGCAGATGTAACAACAGTTCTTTAGAAAAAAAAAAACAAACAGTCAAGCAGAAAGACCAAAACTGTCTAATTCTCTTTTTGAACCTTTATTTTTATCTCGACTCAAGTGGATCTTGTAGTGATGAGTTCATTGTATGGGGAAAAATGCGTGTCTTCCTCAGCCAGATGTTAGCATTGTTTAAACTTCTAATATTTTCATATTTTTGGGCTATAAAAGAGTGGTGGTAGATTGTCTTGCTAAAGCATTTACTGTTTTATATACTTTATTGTGTTATCCCTCTTACAATGTCATCTTTTTGTGGTAATCAGTAGTCTCTGTACATCTCCTAATACAATACTCTCATCTCTTTTCTGATCTACAGCAGAGGAGCTGAGCTCACTGTTTGAAAAAAAGAATTTCAGAGTAAAATCTCCATGTTCTGGGAAGCAGTCAATATTGTCTGTGCGCCTTGAGCAGTGTCCACTACAGCTGAATAACCCCTTCAATGAGTACTCAAAATTTGATGGCAAGGTAAGTAAACCAGATATTTTTCTCTTATATCCAGGTGATCCCTGACCTCAAGATAAGCCTTAGGCAGTTCTCGTGTGCATTTACTGGTTCAAACGTTAATTAGTCTTTGTAGTAGGCCATTAGTTATTTTGGAGTGGTTATCTGGAAACATGCATCTCTTCATATTAAACATAATAGTTCCAGATTCAGTAGAACCAGTTCTCCACTTTTCATTACAAAATTGTGCCTTACCTTGCTGTTTTTCTCCTCCAGCAGGTTCATTAGGTAAACGTATAGTGTGGCAGAGTTCTAGATCTTACAGAGTCGATGGTGAGACCCTTTGTATAAATGATTGGTTATTTGGCACTTCTGAAAGTCTCTTCTGCTTAGTCACAGCACAGCACTTGCTAAATATTCCACTATTTGTGCTGTCTTTATCTTCAAAATGCTCTCACAACAGTAGAAAAATCCACCCTCTGTTTAGAGGGTAGAAAAGCGTAGCTGCAACAGGACAAGATCTCTGGGGGAAAAAAAGGACTAAAGAATGTAGTTCTGTGTAAGTATTCGTTTATGTAACAAGTCAAGGAGGTTCACTACAAACCTGGGGAGGTTAGATTGATTGTTTGTCTGCACTCATTTTAAGAACTTGCGTTTGTTACTGCTCCGAATTGTGGATTACTATCTTCCCTTGTATGCAAACTAGTTACTCTTTATTTTCTTGCTATGTCATAAAGTCTGTACTGAAATATAAATGTTGTGGTGGATCAGTGCCATTTTTCTGAAACAATTACAAATACTGCATGGATCGCTTTTCAGTTGGATTTGTTCATTTGTTTGTGAGTGTGTGAAGTTTGAGCTTCATTGCCATTCTGATGGAAGAATTTCATATTCTGTTAAGTATTCTTAAAGTGGAAAGTCAGATATGTAACTCCACTAGCATATTTAGAAGTAGTTAGAGTATTTGTAGAATGGTAACTTTTAAACCATGAAGTTCATGTCGCAAAAGCTGCCTCTATTCTTACTTCAACTACTATGGACCAGTAAGTATAATACTAATTCAGTTTTCCAAAATGTCTGGCCTTATTAATAAATAATAGCACTGCTTTGCTGACAACACTAAGACACCTTGCTGTTCTTATCTCATGAAATTTCAGTTTGGCAAATGTTTACATGTACTTCCAACAGTTACAGACAGTGGAAGTAAAAATAACATCAACACATCTTTAAGAGAAATTTATTATAGTTGAATGGTGTCCCAGTCTTCTTGATTTAATACTTGAGCATGATTTGAGATCACTGCTAGAATTTTTATCAGGAATTTGAGAAACTTAAGCATGTTTCCCTCCCATTTTGATAATCAAAATTGCTTTTTATTTATTTATATGAATTATAGTTGACTGTAATGAACATCTTAATTTTCGTATTTGTCTGATATATTTAGCAGGTGATTGTTCCATTTGAAGGCAATAGTACTGTACAAATTAGTTTCAGATATTAATGAAATACATCAGTGTTACTCAGTTGTGATGTGTAGGGTGAGATTTAGAAATGAAAATACTTATTTAACTCTCCAAAATAATTGAATTGGCATTTTGTTAGGCTATAAACAGACTATATTAATTATAAAAAGATTGTTTATATTACTCCAAGTTTTTCAGTAGAGTGCTTATAAAATTTATTCTCTAGACATCTGTATCTATTGCCATTTTTTTAATACCTACTTGACCATCTGAGATGTAGAGGAAACATTATAGTTTGCTAGTGACTTATTCTACTTACATAAATTTTGCTGTATTTTCAGGCAGTAATATAAACATCAAGATTTTCTTTTTTTTTCTTTTAAAAAGTATTTTTAATGAAATATCATTGATCTGGTATTTATTGATAATAGATGAGCAGTATTTTTCAGATAAATGCAATTCTTTCAGGGAGTAGTGCGTGACTTATTTACATAATTAACAGAGCCACATATCTCTTGGGGAAATGATCTCTAATTGGGGAGAGGCAGGGGGGATAAGGAGGGGCTAGGGGCCTAATTAAACATGTCTTCTAAAAAAAAAACTACTTAATTATGTATTTACTCAAGGGATCACAGTGGCTCTGAAATCTTTGAGATTATAGCCTGGCCCTTCTTTTTTTATCAGTGTACTTGAGTATTGTAATGTAAGCTTTCAGCTTGTTGGCTAACACCCGTTTTGGGGTAAACCTTCAGGAAAGCTCTTCTTCGCAGTACGTGAGCTTTGTTCCTGTGGGTAGTTAACTGCTGCATGCTGAATGCTTCCAGCTTACCACTAATTCAGCTCCCTAACTGACCTGAAATGCTATAAAACCTTTCTATGCAGGGTCTTCCTTGCCCTGCCCCACCCTACCCCAGCCTTTGATGTATTGTTTTAAGCTAATTAGTTAAAAATAAGAAAACATTGCATGCAATAACGTCAACAATTCATTAAAATGCTTACATCTTGCAGGCGTTTTCTGCCAGATTTAGTGTCTTTTTCATAACCACTTCTGCAATTTTATGAAATAATAAAATTTTAAAGCACTCTAATTTCTTCCTGTTCTGATCAGTTCATTAATTACCGAAAAATTAGAGAATATGGCTTGTGAAATGCAACTACATTGGAAGCATTTTAATCAGCTCAAGAATTCAGGTGACTCTTGGCACATGGTTACACGGGACAGACTTGTGGCTTTCATGTGCATTGTAAAACTTCAGCTCTAACCAGAAGACACACTTACAACTTCTCATGCCTGCATATTCAAGTTTTTCCTTAATGTAGTTAATGTAAACCTAACTCTTGCTTGCATGGTTTGTAAATCATGTGGGTTGTACATCTCGGTTAATAAATCTTGCAAACTCTTGCTAAGATTATTGTATGAAGATAAGCCTTATTTATTAATTCAGTTGTCATTTGTATAGTAAATTACTTGAAGGCTTAAGAAATCAGTTGCCATATCGGTTTCCTTTATCTGCATGCAAACTAAATCATCAAACATTTTATAAGGAAATTCAGCTATATTGCTGTTTACAAGTTTTGAAAAATCATATTTTGATGGCTTATTGTCCCAACTGGCTGACTGTTGATAAGGTTGGGAAAATAAGACAGACCATAAGACAGAGTCGAAAGCCATAGCCATGTACGAGCAATGAAACACAAGAGCATTGTAACCACTTGTTTCAGTGACAAAACTGTGAGATTCACAACATTCAGATTAACATTTCTTTTCAGGAGTAACCACAATTATTAGATAATGACTGTTGATTTTTAGCGGTAGGCTTTGTTGCAGAATCAAGACCTTAATCATTCAATTCCTCAATCAATTCTTAATCTTAATCATCTAAAATCTTTATTTTGATATTCAGAAAGAGGGTCTAGTATTACCTGTCTGCTTTCATTAATTGTTTTATAAACATACATCTTTTCATTCTATAGAAATTCAGAATAATCTTTTTCAAATCACAAGGGTAACTTGCGTGAGTTGCTGGAAAGTGGGGTGATGAGTCTTACCTGAGATATTAGTCATAAAGGATACTGATTTAGTACAGTATTAGTGTCAAAGTTATTCAACCTCATGACCGTTAGCAAAAGTAACTAAGAAGAAAATTGTTGCCAAGTTCTAATTACTGGGACAGAGGAAATGCATTCAAGAATCGACTGTTCAGCTCTGCAGGAACCTGCCTGACTAACTCTTGTTAAGGCCCCTGTTCACAGTTCCTGTGGAAGTCATCTTTGAAGCCCATCCACATCCATTTTTTTTTGTAGTCTCTGCCACCTTTAAGAAATTCTAATCACTAAAGTGTCTTGTCAGTTCAGTTTTTGAGATGCCTCTCACCAAATGGCTGCTCTTATATCCTTAGAGGAACGTTAACAAACACTGAAGTGCTACAGGACTGTTGAAAAAAAATAAATGCCAAAGATATGCAAAATAGTCAAAGAAGGAAACTGAAATCAAAATGTAAAAAAGGAATCATTCAGCTTTAGAATAAACTTGATGTGCAAGGCCAAAAACTTTTCTTGCATGCAGACTAGTCTTCTTGATATTTGTTACTGCAAAATCCATAATTACTAGCTGACAATCAAGGCTTTAAGAAAGCCTTCTAGTTTTTCTGACCTTACAGGGGCTTTGTGGGCTTACTTGACTACTGGAGATAATTTAAAAATAGGTTACCATGAATTTTGATTGGACAGATACTCAAAATCCTATTGCAAAGAATGGTACCTCTGAATGGTATTAGTTTTTTTGTGGGTAATTTTGGTAATGTGTTAAAAACCAACAATTTCTCTTACAGCAAATGTTTTAAAAATGATGCTGTGGAAAGCATGGGGGGAAGGGATAATTCATGAGTGCTAATTGCTTGGCTGTTAATTTTCATAAGTGTTGATAGAAGCAGTTCCTTAAATTAAACTTTGTTTAAAATGTATCAGGGGAAATATTCCACAATGTCGGGCCTGAAGTGAAAATTAATATGAATGCTGTGGCAATTAACACATACTGGTTAATAGCTTTTAGCAGCATTTTGGGATGATAGTCCTTAAATACATTTTTGCATGCTGCTCTTGTTTCAGTCTTGTTTAGGTGTATTTCTGGATAATCATGAACAAATATTTTCCACAGTCTCCAGTATTAAATAGTTATACTCGAAGAAAGTACATAAAGAACTTATGAAAGAAGCAATACTGTTGTATTTAATATTGAGAATGTTTAAAACAATCCAGTATTAAAATCAGTGAAATATTTTTTTATTTAAATACTCTGCCCCAGAGCTGTGTAAAATGTCCCCATCTGAATAAGTTTGCATAGTTTTTTTTAAATCAGTTGCTTTTTCTGCCAATTTGAGTGGTTTACATAAAACATGCACTCTATTAAAATACTTGAAATAAAGATACTTAAGTTACCATTTATATGACCTTTCAAATGGTGTTTGGATTAGGTGCACGTTACTCTGCTCCAGCACACACCTGCTTCTAACATATTGTAATAAAATATACATAATGTTGCAGGTAGTTGTTAAGAGAGATTTATTAGAGAGAATTGTGTATAGTTTTTTTTTATGCTTTGCGAACAACAACTCAAGATCTGAGTTACACAGCCTTCCAAGTTTTGGAAGACTTGCTTTAACTATCCTTGTTGTGATGTCTCCGTGCCCCAGGTGGCACGACGTGGTGAGACGGGCCAACGCAGCTGCCGGAGAGGTATTTCGCTTCTGCTGAAGCGGAGGCTGTGCTGTCCTCCTGGCTTGGCTTTGCACTTCGTTTGGCCAGGTACAAGCAACGTTGCTTGGCATCACCCCTGCTGGGGGACGATCCCGCTCACCTGGGGAAGAGGAGCGGGCTCCCCGCACACCAGCACGGCCGAGTAGCACGTTCCTGGCCGGGGGCTCCCGGCAAGCTCCGCGGCCTCTCACCGCAGTGCTGCACCTCACCGTGCCGGTGCAGCGCTGTGCGCTGGTGCTGGCTCAGGAGAAGGGACGGGGACACGGGCACGGGAAGGTCAGGGACAGGCAGCGTCACGACGGGTGTTGCTGGTGTGGGCTGCAGCCTCTTGCTCAGCCCAGTTCCAGAGCTGCACCGTTGGGCTTTAGGCACCTGAAACAAGCGCTGGGAGCACATAGTTGTGTCCCGCTTTCCTGTCAGCATGCTGCAGCTCCTTGTAAATTTTTTCACCCAGTCAAGACGGGGAGTGAAGTCTCGTGTTATACTGAGCGTCTCTTGCCATCGGTGACGTGCATTGCTAATGATGTAGGGTTTCGTAATTTTGGTCCTTACGTGTAGCATCACATCTGCTATGCAGACTGAGTCCAGTCATGCTTTCCTTAAGATGGAGATTCTTAACTGAAAAATTACCACTTTCTAAAATAAATTTTCTTTCATAATACATCATTAACATGAGTAGTGCTGCTAGCTGAGTTGTATTTAAATAAAACACCCCTCTATTAAGAATGCCCGGTTTGTTCTTTATGGTGTCCAAGCTGTAGTGTTTCTGAAGCCTAACCAGCACGCGTGGCTGCTGGCGCTGCCCCCGCTGCTGCGGGAGGTGGTGCTGGGAGGAGCGAAGCCTGCGCCCAGGGGTCAGCTGGGCAGCGGCCTGGAGGTGACAGCACGCAGGCCTCGGGCTTCCATACAGCGATTAAAATATATTAAGCTCGAAAGTTGCTCAATTTAAAGTACTTCAGAAACTGTTTTGTTATTTCCTACAGAAAAGCCATTTATCAGCAGACAGGGAAGTGCCTTGTGATGGTGGCTGAGCGCTCGCGCTGAGCGCCGCTGTGCGGGCAGGGAGCGGATCCGAGCCCCCCCAGGGCTGTGCCGCTCCCTCACGGGCCGGCACCGCAGCCGTCACCCGTCACCGGTGGCTCCGGTTCCTCACAGACGCAGTGCAGGGGTGGCGTGGCCGATCTGCTGGCCAAACTGTCGCCTGGGTAGCGTGTAAGGAGGCTGAATGTTGTTTTTTTGCTGTCACCTCTGTATGGGGACATGAGTTTTATCTCACAATTCCAGGCATTTCACTTGCATTAAAAAACATTTTTCAGGCCTTATGCAGGTTGAATTAATGTGGATCTGGTTTGATTAACTTCTTTCTTGAGGGCACATTTGATTCACTTCTCCCTCTTCTGTACCTCAGCTCCGTGTCTCTTGCTGCTGCTGTTCGCAGTTGCCCTTACTAGGCGGCATTCCTGCCTTACAGAGAAATCCCCTTTTGAAGATGGATCTGGGTTTGTTCATGGCTTGTTGCAGTGTTTGAGCTCGTTGAAATGAGCCAACAGCCCTATTGGGATAGTACTTCCCAAATCCTGCATTGTTTTGTGAAACCTTCTGCTGTCTGGTGTTTGCGTGTCAGGATCGTGTTGTCAATACTGCCGTGCTTCCCGTTAAACTTAAACTCTAAATAAGATGAAAGTAAGTTTTGAAGACCTGCAAAGTATGCTACTATGTAACAAAGAATTAAATTGATTTGTTATGTGTGCATTTAGCTACAATTCATTTTAATTGTCCTTATGAAGTTAAAAAGTATTAGTGTCAGATAAAGATTCATCACCATAGTATGATTTAAAGCTGGTGCTATAGAAAGCAGGCATGTGTTCTGGCAGATGTTTATATAAGGCACTGTCTCTTCTGACAGCAGTTAAAAAGTATGGTTGTAGTAATCAAATTGTGGTGCAGCATCTCAGAGGCTAGAACCAGATTGAATTAAAATAGATATAAGATTTATGAATAGCAATAGCTGTGATAAAATTTCACTACCTACTTTAATGGGAAGGACCTTTACACAGTACAAGAATAAGATTTTAAATTGTGCCTTCCAATTTTTTGTTGTTGTTTTTTTTTTCTTTTTTTTCCCCTTCTGGAATAATATTCAGTTATGGAGAAGGAATAAGCATATTTTCGTCAAAGATAACTAAGATACTGTACTGTATTTTTAGGACTGCATAAATATTACTTCAGGAAAAATATGGGATATTCTGATTTCAGTGCTCATCTTTCTTCTACTTTCATATTTCCATAGGATTTCCTCTATTTCCATCTCAGAAAGGAATGATATCTTACTATGCTGAAGTTGACATTTTAAATGACAGAACTGTAACTGTTTAGGATAAAACTTTTCTTGAATCATGTTTCTTCTTACTGAGATGAGGTGTGAAAATACTTTAAATGGCTTTTTTAAATTCTGCTTTTAAAAGAAGACTGAGATGGCTTTTGATTCCTTAT